>NW_021820880.1:0-146940 GCF_901001135.1 Rhinatrema bivittatum | reverse complement strand
CAGTTGTGTCAGCACCACTCTCAGCACTAGGGTACCACTGACCCGGCCTTGAGTGCTGAGGGTTCATATCTGCAGTTGTGTCAGCACCACTCTCAGCACTAGGGTACCACTGGCCCGGCCTTGAGTACTGAGGGTTCATATCTGCAGTTGTGTCAGCACCACTCTCAGCACTAGGGTACCACTGACCCGGCCTTGAGTGCTGAGGGTTCATATCTGCAGTTGTGTCAGCACCACTCTCAGCACTAGGGTACCACTGACCCGGCCTTGAGTACCGAGGGTTCATATCTGCAGTTGTGTCAGCACCACTCTCAGCACTAGGGTACCACTGGCCCGGCCTTGAGTACCGAGGGTTCATATCTGCAGTTGTGTCAGCACCACTCTCAGCACTAGGGTACCACTGGCCCGGCCTTGAGTACTGAGGGTTCATATCTGCAGTTGTGTCAGCACCACTCTCAGCACTAGGGTACCACTGGCCCGGCCTTGAGTACCGAGGGTTGATATCTGCAGTTGTGTCAGCAGCACTCTCAGCACTAGGGAACCACTGGCCCAGCCTTGAGTACTGAGGGTTCATATCTGCAGTTGTGTCAGCACCACTCTCAGCACTAGGGCACCACTGGCCCAGCCTTGAGTACTGAGGGTTCATATCTGCAGTTGTGTCAGCACCACTCTCAGCACTAGGGAACCACTGGCCCAGCCTTGAGTACTGAGGGTTCATATCTGCAGTTGTGTCAGCACCACTCTCAGCACTAGGGCACCACTGGCCCAGCCTTGAGTACCGAGGGTTGATATCTGCAGTTGTGTCAGCAGCACTCTCAGCACTAGGGCACCACTGGCCCAGCCTTGAGTACCGAGGGTTGATATCTGCAGTTGTGTCAGCAGCACTCTCAGCACTAGGGAACCACTGGCCCAGCCTTGAGTGCTGAGGGTTCATATCTGCAGTTGTGTCAGCACCACTCTCAGCACTAGGGCACCACTGGCCCGGCCTTGAGTACTGAGGGTTCATATATGCAGTTCTGTCAGCACCACTCTCAGCACTAGGGCACCACTGGCCCGGCCTTGAGTAATGAGGGTTTATATCTGCAGTTGTGTCAGCACCACTCTCAGCACTAGGGTACCACTGGCCCGGCCTTGAGTAATGAGAGTTTATATCTGCAGTTGTGTCAGCACCACTCTCAGCACTAGGGTACCACTGGCCCGGCCTTGAGTAATGAGAGTTTATATCTGCAGTTGTGTCAGCACCACTCTCAGCACTAGGGCACCACTGGCCCGGCCTTGAGTACCGAGGGTTCATATCTGCAGTTGTGTCAGCACCACTCTCAGCACTAGGGTACCACTGGCCCGGCCTTGAGTACCGAGGGTTCATATCTGCAGTTGTGTCAGCACCACTCTCAGCACTAGGGAACCACTGGCCCGGCCTTGAGTACTGAGGGTTCATATCTGCAGTTGTGTCAGCACCACTCTCAGCACTAGGGCACCACTGGCCCGGCCTTGAGTAATGAGGGTTCATATCTGCAGTTGTGTCAGCACCACTCTCAGCACTAGGGTACCACTGGCCCGGCCTTGAGTACTGAGGGTTCATATCTGCAGTTGTGTCAGCACCACTCTCAGCACTAGGGTACCACTGGCCCGGCCTTGAGTACCGAGGGTTGATATCTGCAGTTGTGTCAGCACCACTCTCAGCACTAGGGTACCACTGGCCCGGCCTTGAGTACTGAGGGTTCATATCTGCAGTTGTGTCAGCACCACTCTCAGCACTAGGGAACCACTGGCCTGGCCTTGAGTAATGAGAGTTTATATCTGCAGTTGTGTCAGCACCACTCTCAGCACTAGGGTACCACTGGCCCGGCCTTGAGTAATGAGAGTTTATATCTGCAGTTGTGTCAGCACCACTCTCAGCACTAGGGCACCACTGGCCCGGCCTTGAGTAATGAGAGTTTATATCTGCAGTTGTGTCAGCACCACTCTCAGCACTAGGGCACCACTGGCCCGGCCTTGAGTAATGAGGGTTCATATCTGCAGTTGTGTCAGCACCACTCTCAGCACTAGGGCACCACTGGCCCGGCCTTGAGTAATGAGGGTTCATATCTGCAGTTGTGTCAGCACCACTCTCAGCACTAGGGTACCACTGGCCCGGCCTTGAGTAATGAGAGTTTATATCTGCAGTTGTGTCAGCACCACTCTCAGCACTAGGGCACCACTGGCCCGGCCTTGAGTACTGAGGGTTCATATCTGCAGTTGTGTCAGCACCACTCTCAGCACTAGGGAACCACTGGCCCGGCCTTGAGTGCTGAGGGTTCATATCTGCAGTTGTGTCAGCACCACTCTCAGCACTAGGGTACCACTGGCCCGGCCTTGAGTACTGAGGGTTCATATCTGCAGTTGTGTCAGCACCACTCTCAGCACTAGGGTACCACTGGCCCGGCCTTGAGTACTGAGGGTTCATATCTGCAGTTGTGTCAGCACCACTCTCAGCACTAGGGTACCATTGGCCCTTCCTTGAGTACTGAGGGTTCATATCTACAGTTGTGTCAGCACCACTCTCAGCACTAGGGTACCACTGGCCCGGCCTTGAGTAATGAGGGTTCACATCTGCAGTTGTGTCAGCACCACTCTCAGCACTAGGGTACCACTGGCCCGGCCTTGAGTAATGAGGGTTCACATCTGCAGTTGTGTCAGCACCACTCTCAGCACTAGGGCACCACTGGCCCGGCCTTGAGTACTGAGGGTTTATATCTGCAGTTCTGTCAGCACCACTCTCAGCACTAGGGCACCACTGGCCCGGCCTTGAGTACCGAGGGTTCATATCTGCAGTTGTGTCAGCACCACTCTCAGCACTAGGCTACCACTGGCCCGGCCTTGAGTACTGAGGGTTCATATCTGCAGTTGTGTCAGCACCACTCTCAGCACTAGGGAACCACTGGCCCGGCCTTGAGTACTGAGGGTTCATATCTGCAGTTGTGTCAGCACCACTCTCAGCACTAGGGCACCACTGGCCCGGCCTTGAGTAATGAGGGTTCATATCTGCAGTTGTGTCAGCACCACTCTCAGCACTAGGGTACCACTGGCCCGGCCTTGAGTACTGAGGGTTCATATCTGCAGTTGTGTCAGCACCACTCTCAGCACTAGGGTACCACTGGCCCGGCCTTGAGTAATGAGAGTTTATATCTGCAGTTGTGTCAGCACCACTCTCAGCACTAGGGTACCACTGGCCCGGCCTTGAGTACCGAGGGTTGATATCTGCAGTTGTGTCAGCACCACTCTCAGCACTAGGGCACCACTGGCCCGGCCTTGAGTAATGAGAGTTTATATCTGCAGTTGTGTCAGCACCACTCTCAGCACTAGGGCACCACTGGCCCGGCCTTGAGTAATGAGGGTTCATATCTGCAGTTGTGTCAGCACCACTCTCAGCACTAGGGTACCACTGGCCCGGCCTTGAGTAATGAGAGTTTATATCTGCAGTTGTGTCAGCACCACTCTCAGCACTAGGGTACCACTGGCCCGGCCTTGAGTAATGAGAGTTTATATCTGCAGTTGTGTCAGCACCACTCTCAGCACTAGGGTACCACTGGCCCGGCCTTGAGTAATGAGGGTTCATATCTGCAGTTGTGTCAGCACCACTCTCAGCACTAGGGCACCACTGGCCCGGCCTTGAGTACTGAGGGTTTATATCTGCAGTTCTGTCAGCACCACTCTCAGCACTAGGGTACCACTGGCCCGGCCTTGAGTAATGAGAGTTTATATCTGCAGTTGTGTCAGCACCACTCTCAGCACTAGGGTACCACTGGCCTGGCCTTGAGTAATGAGAGTTTATATCTGCAGTTGTGTCAGCACCACTCTCAGCACTAGGGCACCACTGGCCTGGCCTTGAGTAATGAGAGTTTATATCTGCAGTTGTGTCAGCACCACTCTCAGCACTAGGGCACCACTGGCCCGGCCTTGAGTACCGAGGGTTCATATCTGCAGTTGTGTCAGCACCACTCTCAGCACTAGGGAACCACTGGCCCGGCCTTGAGTACTGAGGGTTCATATCTGCAGTTGTGTCAGCACCACTCTCAGCACTAGGGCACCACTGGCCCGGCCTTGAGTAATGAGGGTTCATATCTGCAGTTGTGTCAGCACCACTCTCAGCACTAGGGTACCACTGGCCCGGCCTTGAGTACTGAGGGTTCATATCTGCAGTTGTGTCAGCACCACTCTCAGCACTAGGGTACCACTGGCCCGGCCTTGAGTACTGAGGGTTCATATCTGCAGTTGTGTCAGCACCACTCTCAGCACTAGGGTACCACTGGCCCCAGCCTTGAGTAATGAGGGTTGATATCTGCAGTTGTGTCAGCACCACTCTCAGCACTAGGGTACCACTGGCCCGGCCTTGAGTACCGAGGGTTGATATCTGCAGTTGTGTCAGCACCACTCTCAGCACTAGGGCACCACTGGCCCGGCCTTGAGTACTGAGGGTTCATATCTGCAGTTGTGTCAGCAGCACTCTCAGCACTAGGGTACCACTGGCCCCAGCCTTGAGTGCTGAGATTTTATATCTGCAGTTGTGTCAGCACCACTCTCAGCACTAGGGCACCACTGGCCCAGCCTTGAGTACCGAGGGTTGATATCTGCAGTTGTGTCAGCAGCACTCTCAGCACTAGGGCACCACTGGCCCGGCCTTGAGTACCGAGGGTTCATATCTGCAGTTGTGTCAGCACCACTCTCAGCACTAGGGAACCACTGGCCCAGCCTTGAGTACTGAGGGTTGATATCTGCAGTTGTGTCAGCACCACTCTCAGCACTAGGGAACCACTGGCCCAGCCTTGAGTACTGAGGGTTGATATCTGCAGTTGTGTCAGCACCACTCTCAGCACTAGGGAACCACTGGCCCGGCCTTGAGTGCTGAGGGTTCACATCTGCAGTTGTGTCAGCACCACTCTCAGCACTAGGGTACCACTGACCCGGCCTTGAGTGCTGAGGGTTCATATCTGCAGTTGTGTCAGCACCACTCTCAGCACTAGGGTACCACTGACCCGGCCTTGAGTACTGAGGGTTCACATCTGCAGTTGTGTCAGCACCACTCTCAGCACTAGGGTACCACTGACCCGGCCTTGAGTGCTGAGGGTTCATATCTGCAGTTGTGTCAGCACCACTCTCAGCACTAGGGTACCACTGGCCCGGCCTTGAGTAATGAGAGTTTATATCTGCAGTTGTGTCAGCACCACTCTCAGCACTAGGGTACCACTGACCCGGCCTTGAGTACTGAGGGTTCATATCTGCAGTTGTGTCAGCACCACTCTCAGCACTAGGGTACCACTGACCCGGCCTTGAGTACTGAGGGTTCATATCTGCAGTTGTGTCAGCACCACTCTCAGCACTAGGGCACCACTGGCCCGGCCTTGAGTACTGAGGGTTCATATCTGCAGTTCTGTCAGCACCACTCTCAGCACTAGGGTACCACTGGCCCGGCCTTGAGTACTGAGGGTTCATATCTGCAGTTCTGTCAGCACCACTCTCAGCACTAGGGTACCACTGGCCCGGCCTTGAGTAATGAGAGTTTATATCTGCAGTTGTGTCAGCACCACTCTCAGCACTAGGGTACCACTGGCCCGGCCTTGAGTGCCGAGGGTTCATATCTACAGTTGTGTCAGCACCACTCTCAGCACTAGGGCACCACTGGCCCGGCCTTGAGTGCCGAGGGTTCATATCTGCAGTTGTGTCAGCACCACTCTCAGCACTAGGGTACCACTGGCCCGGCCTTGAGTACCGAGGGTTCATATCTACAGTTGTGTCAGCACCACTCTCAGCACTAGGGTACCACTGGCCCGGCCTTGAGTAATGAGAGTTTATATCCGCAGTTGTGTCAGCACCACTCTCAGCACTAGGGTACCACTGGCCCGGCCTTGAGTACCGAGGGTTCATATCTACAGTTGTGTCAGCACCACTCTCAGCACTAGGGTACCACTGGCCCGGCCTTGAGTAATGAGAGTTTATATCTGCAGTTGTGTCAGCACCACTCTCAGCACTAGGGCACCACTGGCCCGGCCTTGAGTGCCGAGGGTTCATATCTGCAGTTGTGTCAGCACCACTCTCAGCACTAGGGTACCACTGGCCCGGCCTTGAGTACTGAGGGTTCATATCTGCAATTGTGTCAGGACCACTCTCAGCACTAGGGAACCACTGGCCCGGCCTTGAGTAATGAGAGTTTATATCTGCAGTTGTGTCAGCACCACTCTCAGCACTAGGGAACCTCTGGCCCGGCCTTGAGTGCTGAGGGTTCATATCTGCAGTTGTGTCAGCACCACTCTCAGCACTAGGGTACCACTGGCCCGGCCTTGAGTACCGAGGGTTCATATCTACAGTTGTGTCAGCACCACTCTCAGCACTAGGGTACCACTGGCCCGGCCTTGAGTACCGAGGGTTCATATCTACAGTTGTGTCAGCACCACTCTCAGCATTAGGGTACCACTGGCCCGGCCTTGAGTAATGAGAGTTTATATCCGCAGTTGTGTCAGCACCACTCTCAGCACTAGGGTACCACTGACCCGGCCTTGAGTAATGAGGGTTCATATCTGCAGTTGTGTCAGCACCACTCTCAGCACTAGGGCACCACTGGCCTGGCCTTGAGTAATGAGAGTTTATATCTGCAGTTGTGTCAGCACCACTCTCAGCACTAGGGTACCACTGGCCCGGCCTTGAGTAATGAGGGTTCATATCTGCAGTTGTGTCAGCACCACTCTCAGCACTAGGGTACCACTGGCCCGGCCTTGAGTAATGAGAGTTTATATCCGCAGTTGTGTCAGCACCACTCTCAGCACTAGGGAACCACTGGCCCGGCCTTGAGTAATGAGAGTTTATATCTGCAGTTGTGTCAGCACCACTCTCAGCACTAGGGTACCACTGGCCCGGCCTTGAGTAATGAGAGTTTATATCCGCAGTTGTGTCAGCACCACTCTCAGCACTAGGGTACCACTGGCCCGGCCTTGAGTACTGAGGGTTCATATCCGCAGTTGTGTCAGCACCACTCTCAGCACTAGGGTACCACTGGCCCGGCCTTGAGTACTGAGGGTTCATATCTGCAGTTGTGTCAGCACCACTCTCAGCACTAGGGCACCACTGGCCCGGCCTTGAGTAATGAGAGTTTATATCCGCAGTTGTGTCAGCAGCACTCTCAGCACTAGGGTACCACTGGCCCGGCCTTGAGTACTGAGGGTTCATATCCGCAGTTGTGTCAGCACCACTCTCAGCACTAGGGTACCACTGGCCCGGCCTTGAGTACTGAGGGTTCATATCCGCAGTTGTGTCAGCACCACTCTCAGCACTAGGGCACCACTGGCCCGGCCTTGAGTAATGAGAGTTTATATCTGCAGTTGTGTCAGCACCACTCTCAGCACTAGGGTACCACTGGCCCGGCCTTGAGTAATGAGAGTTTATATCTGCAGTTGTGTCAGCACCACTCTCAGCACTAGGGCACCACTGGCCCGGCCTTGAGTAATGAGAGTTTATATCTGCAGTTGTGTCAGCACCACTCTCAGCACTAGGGAACCTCTGGCCCGGCCTTGAGTGCTGAGGGTTCATATCTGCAGTTGTGTCAGCACCACTCTCAGCACTAGGGTACCACTGGCCCGGCCTTGAGTACCGAGGGTTCATATCTACAGTTGTGTCAGCACCACTCTCAGCACTAGGGTACCACTGGCCCGGCCTTGAGTAATGAGGGTTCATATCTGCAGTTGTGTCAGCACCACTCTCAGCACTAGGGCACCACTGGCCTGGCCTTGAGTAATGAGAGTTTATATCTGCAGTTGTGTCAGCACCACTCTCAGCACTAGGGTACCACTGGCCCGGCCTTGAGTAATGAGGGTTCATATCTGCAGTTGTGTCAGCACCACTCTCAGCACTAGGGTACCACTGGCCCGGCCTTGAGTAATGAGAGTTTATATCCGCAGTTGTGTCAGCACCACTCTCAGCACTAGGGAACCACTGGCCCGGCCTTGAGTAATGAGAGTTTATATCTGCAGTTGTGTCAGCACCACTCTCAGCACTAGGGTACCACTGGCCCGGCCTTGAGTAATGAGAGTTTATATCCGCAGTTGTGTCAGCACCACTCTCAGCACTAGGGTACCACTGGCCCGGCCTTGAGTACTGAGGGTTCATATCCGCAGTTGTGTCAGCACCACTCTCAGCACTAGGGTACCACTGGCCCGGCCTTGAGTACTGAGGGTTCATATCTGCAGTTGTGTCAGCACCACTCTCAGCACTAGGGCACCACTGGCCCGGCCTTGAGTAATGAGAGTTTATATCCGCAGTTGTGTCAGCACCACTCTCAGCACTAGGGTACCACTGGCCCGGCCTTGAGTAATGAGAGTTCATATCCGCAGTTGTGTCAGCACCACTCTCATCTCTAGGGTACCACTGGCCCGGCCTTGAGTAATGAGGGTTCATATCTGCAGTTGTGTCAGCACCACTCTCAGCACTAGGGTACCACTGGCCCGGCCTTGAGTACTGAGGGTTCATATCCGCAGTTGTGTCAGCACCACTCTCAGCACTAGGGTACCACTGGCCCGGCCTTGAGTACTGAGGGTTCATATCTGCAGTTGTGTCAGCACCACTCTCAGCACTAGGGCACCACTGGCCCGGCCTTGAGTAATGAGAGTTTATATCTGCAGTTGTGTCAGCACCACTCTCAGCACTAGGGAACCACTGGCCCGGCCTTGAGTAATGAGAGTTTATATCTGCAGTTGTGTCAGCACCACTCTCAGCACTAGGGCACCACTGGCCCGGCCTTGAGTAATGAGAGTTTATATCTGCAGTTGTGTCAGCACCACTCTCAGCACTAGGGAACCACTGGCCCGGCCTTGAGTACTGAGAGTTTATATCTGCAGTTGTGTCAGCACCACTCTCAGCACTAGGGTACCACTGGCCCGGCCTTGAGTACTGAGAGTTTATATCTGCAGTTGTGTCAGCACCACTCTCAGCACTAGGGTACCACTGGCCCGGCCTTGAGTAATGAGAGTTTATATCT
The DNA here is from genome assembly GCF_901001135.1 of Rhinatrema bivittatum. Classification (NCBI taxonomy): domain Eukaryota; kingdom Metazoa; phylum Chordata; class Amphibia; order Gymnophiona; family Rhinatrematidae; genus Rhinatrema; species Rhinatrema bivittatum. The sequence continues at coordinate 137,939 of NW_021820880.1, read as the reverse complement.
GCAGTTGTGTCAGCACGTCAGCAGCCAGATAAGAGCTGCAGTACAGCCACTGCTATGTCTGAAAGCCCAGAGGAAATAAAGATGGCAGATGACAAAGCACCTAAAGATAAGAGAATGGCAGGATGAAATTCTGCTCAGGTTTAGGAATGTATTTGTTACAGATTCTGAGAAGCTGCTCCTCTCTCTCCTCCACATATAAGTATGTGCTGTGTGTCACTGCTCCTCTCTCTCCTCCACATATAAGTATGTGCTGTGTGTCACCTTCCCCAGAGACACGGACCCTGGAAGAAGAGCCGGGGGGATTCCTGCTTGCATTTGACACAGGAGAAAGGTTTCAGTCCATTGGTGCTCGCTCAGCTGAGGGGCTCAGCTCTGCCTCTCCGCAGACCTCCTGCTCCAGGCATCTGCTCCCTGGAGCTATTTTAATAACTGGGGCAGCCTCACAGAGTCTGGCAGCTTAGTCACGGCTCCTAATGTGCCCAGCTGAGTGTGTAAATCTGCCACACTGCCCTCCATAGACGGGGACCGTTCCTAATTTGTATCCTTTTCCAGTTTTTAGACAGTTGTACTTTTACAGGCCCTTTTTAAAATGAAGCCTGCTTACAATGACCTTCAGAAGAACTGGGAATAATTTCAGATTTAAACATCCCTGGCAGGGCCAAGCAATCCAGGTTTCCGTACTCCCTCACTGCAGGTTCTTCAGGGAGCTCCCAGTACAGACCACCTGAGGGCAGATTTATCTTAGAGCGAGGGTGCGAGCCTTTCAACGGCTCAGATCAGGACGGAGCTCGGCAGCCCAAGCCTGCCCTGGCCTTGCACAGTAACGGCAGCAGCCCCCACAGGGAAATGAAGCAAAGCCCCAGCCCATCCTGCCTGCATGATCCAGGGCGCCCTCCAGACTGCAGTGAAGAGAAAGAGCTGCTCCCCAGAGAAAAGAGAGGCCAACGTCAATGTCAAGGGAGCCATTGAGTCAAACTTTACCCTAGGGTAGGCAACTCTGAAGAGGTCCCAGTGCCCTGGTACATCCCTCTATGCAGATGACGTGCAGTTCTTGATCCCCATAAAAGAATCTCTTCCAAAAACGCTTACCTACCTGGAAAATTGCCTGAAGTCCATCAAAAGCCTCCTCTCCAGCCTGAACCTGGTTCTCAACGCATCCAAGACAGAAATCCTTCTTATCTCCCCTGAACACTCGACCAACACCGATCAAACAGTCCTTGACCCACAGATATCTCAAACAAGAGATGTAGGAGTAATCCTAGATAACCATCTGAACTTAAAGAAATCAATTAACAACATCACTAAGGACTGTTTCTATAAACTTCAAGTTTCCACTTCCTTCTCCACTTCCAGGACTTCAGAACCGTCCTTCAATCAACGTTATTCTCGAAAACTGACTACTGTAATGCTTTACTCCTGGGGCTCCCCATCTCCGCCACCAAACCTCTACAGATGCTCCAGAACGCAGCAGCCAGAATCTTAACCAACACCAACAGACGTGCTCACATCACCCCCATCCTCCGAAACCTACACTGGCCACCAATAAAATACAAAATCCTACATAAAGCACTCACTATAATCCACAAAACCATCCACAAACAGCTCACAGTGGACCCTCAGACCCCTTTCAAACACCACTCTTCAGAAAGACTCATCAGAGAAGCATATAAAGGAACCCTTCAAGTCCCACCTACTAAATCCACCCGCCTAACGTCCACCAAAGAATGATCTTTCTCCACAGCAGGCCCAGTCCTTTGGAATAAACTGCCGATCGACCTAAGACTGGAACCCTGCCTTCTTACCTTTCGAAGAAAACTTAAGACTTGGCTCTTCCTCCAAGCCTTCCCCTAACTCCGAAAATGTCACTTCAGACTCAGCTCAAGGGATGGGACGTTTACTAATCCCAGAACCCTTCACATGTTATTTACTTCTAGTTAATTGCTTTCTGTCTACCTCTTGGCTACTATAGTCCCCAAGTTCAATCCCCTTGTTATATGTAACTCTGCTTCGGCCTTCTTGTTTGGTTAACTAGTTAATCCCTAAGTTCCATGTAAACCGGTCTGATATGAATCCCTTCATGAAATATGTTAAATAAATAAATAAATAAAATCCCCCGAAGTCTCTTCCTGACCTGGCTTGTCCTCCTTCCATACCTCATCCCCCCATCCCTTTCATTTATGCACAGTCCCATGATGCAACGGTCCTGCCGTCTCTGGTGCATCCCCTGAAGTCTCTTCCTGACCTGGCTTGTCCCCCTTCCATACCTCATCCCCCCGTCCCTTTCATTTATGCACAGTCCCATGATGCAACGTTGCTGCCGTCTCTGGTGCATCCCCTGAAGTCTCTTCCTGACCTGGCTTGTCCCCCTTCCATACCTCATCCCCCCGTCCCTTTCATTTATGCACAGTCCCATGATGCAACGTTGCTGCCGTCTCTGGTGCATCCCCTGAAGTCTCTTCCTGACCTGGCTTGTCCCCCTTCCATACCTCATCCCCCCGTCCCTTTCATTTATACACAGTCCCATGATGCAACGTTGCTGCCGTCTCTGGTGCATCCCCTGAAGTCTCTTCCTGACCTGGCTTGTCCCCCTTCCATACCTCATCCCCCCGTCCCTTTCATTTATGCACAGTCCCATGATGCAACGTTGCTGCCATCTCTGGTGCATCCCCTGAAGTCTCTTCCTGACCTGGCTTGTCCCCCTTCCATACCTCATCCCCCCATCCCTTTCATTTATGCACAGTCCCATGATGCAACGTTGCTGCCGTCTCTGGTGCATCCCCTGAAGTCTCTTCCTGACCTGGCTTGTCCCCCTTCCATACCTCATCCCCCCGTCCCTTTCATTCATGCACAGTCCCATGATGCAACGTTGCTGCCGTCTCTGGTGCATCCCCTGAAGTCTCTTCCTGACCTGGCTTGTCCCCCTTCCATACCTCATCCCCCCCGTCCCTTTCATTTATGCACAGTCCCATGATGCAACGTTGCTGCCATCTCTGGTGCATCCCCTGAAGTCTCTTCCTGACCTGGCTTGTCCCCCTTCCATACCTCATCCCCCCCGTCCCTTTCATTCATGCACAGTCCCATGATGCAACGTTGCTGCCGTCTCTGGTGCATCCCCTGAAGTCTCTTCCTAACCTGGCTTGTCCATGCTCCTTACCTCACCTCTCCACCTCTTTCATTTATGCACAGTTCCATGCTGCTGCCATCTCCAGAACATTTTCACCTAATATTCGACAGCTGGTCCTGTCCCTAAGTCCATATGTACAGCAAACTCAGCAGTGCTCTAACTACAGAGACTACGGAGCAAAGCAAAGGGAGGAAGGACAGAGTTTCTTCTTACCTGCTCCCTGACTGAGCAAGGATACTTACAATTAAACATATATAGTTATTATGCAATTATTTATCAAAAAGTTCAAATGTAATGTGGAAATTATTAGGAAGCAACCCATATATATACACAAAACAATCATTTACCAGGGTACATATGTTCTTGGCAGGCAATGCAGCACAGCTTGTTTAACCCATCCACCTCAAGAGCAGTAAGCCAGTGAAAGTGCTAAACAGATAACTAGCACGTTCTCTAACCAGCAGGTACAAGAAATCACACCTGAGAAACAAGTCTTCAAATGGTCTGCAACCAATAAGCTAGATCAAAGAGCTACATGTGCCATGAGCACAATGCATGTGCATGAGACATGGCAAGTGGTAACTTCCTGTCCCATGCAGCAATAGAGCAACCCCCCCCCCCCCCAGTGACTGCCCATCCCCTAACTCCCCTCCCCTATTGTTTCAGAGCATTCCACCCACTGACTGCCCATCCCCCACAGTGATTCCTCATCTCCCAAACTCCCCTTCCCCACTGTAACAGAGCATCCCCTCCTGGAACTGCCCATCCCATAACTCTGCTTCCCCATCTGTAGCACAGCATCCCTCTTGGAGATTGCTATCATACACAATGATTCCCCATCCATCCCTGTCACAGGAAATCACAACAAGAAATTCCCCATCTTCTGTTTTTATAAAGCATTAGATGCTGACTTCCCATCCCCCCCCCCCCCCCCCCCAAAGACAAGGCATCCCAGTTGGTGACCGTCCATCTCATGCAGCAAGAGTACACCACATGAAGCACAATGCATTGCATTATTATTTAGAGAGTACATGTATGTTGCAATCCTGTATCACATACAGTGATTGATACACAGTCGCCATATGCAATGCACAAACACAGTGACTGTGTATCACACACAGTGATAGTGCCTTGCACATGGTGACAGTATATTGCATGTGGCGACTGCATCACACAGTGACTGAATCACTCCTTGTTATTGTATCACACACTAACTGTGCCTTAACACCTTGTGACTGTATCTCACGCTGACTGTATCACACAGTGACTGTGCATTGCACTTTGTGACTGTATCACACAGTGACTGTGCATTGCACTTTGTGACCGTATCACACAGTGAATGTGCATTGCACTTTGTGACCGTATCACACAGTGATTGTGCATTGCACTTTGTGACTGTATCGAACAGTGACTGTGCATCCTAGTTGTGACTGTATCACACTCAGACTGAGCATTTCAACTTGTGACTGTATCACTCAATGACAGTGCATCATACATGGTGACTGTATCACTCAGTGACTGAATCATTGTGGGGCCGAGGCAATAAGCCACGTATAAAAAACATGCATCCAAACTGGGCACCCATTTCTTTAACACCCACACAGTAACATCTCTGGGGCACCTGATGCAGTAGGGTAATGAGTTGCCATACTAAAAAGGACTGCTACGAATCAATTGTGCATCTATAGCGTGTGCTTGGCATTGGGTGCTCAGGAGACACGACTGTGCACAAAGTCATAGGTTAGGAAAACAGTCGGATGCTGATAAATTGACCATCCATTAAGACTTTATTTTAATGTTGCAGCTTTCTGTGATTCCTCCTCCTTAGTATCATGACGATACTAAAAGTAGGAAGAACCACAGAAAACAGAATATTTTTGTGTTTTAGTGAGCCCTTGATGCATGGCAAGACTTAACAGCAGCTCGGGGACTGGAGTTAAATTTGCCGTGTTAAAACGTGTGCGTCAGACGCACAGCAATTTTTTTGCATGGGGGGGGAGGGGAATAGACAATAGACTCATGGCATTTACATGTGATGAGCACTACTAGCTATGCATGAGTTTGGACGCATGTTTTGGACATGCTAATCCCCTCATTGCATTGGGAATTAGCCCAGCACATTTAAAACACACATCCAGTCGCTGGTTAAAACGTGTGATAGACTGAGCACACGATATTGCATCAGACCCGCAGTGATTGTGCATGCCACATGATGACTGTATTAAACAGTGACTGTGCAGCCTACATGGTGATTGTATCACTCAGTGATTATGCATCACACACAGTGACAGTATCACACAGTGTCTGTTCATCCCAATGGTGACTGCATCACACACAGAATGTGCATTGTACCTTTTGACTGTATTACTCAGTGACTGTGCATCCCACACTGTGACTGTATCACTCAGTTATTGTACATCACACATAGTGACTGAATCACAGAGTGACAGAAATCACCCAGTGACTGTGCATCGCACATGGTGACTGTATGACACAGTGACTGTATCACTCAGTGACTGTGCAGGGCACATTGTGACTGTATGACACAGTGACTGCATCACTCAGTGACTGTGCATGGCACATGGTGCCTGTATGATATTGCGACTCTGCATGGCACATGGTGACTGTATCACTCAGTGACTGTATCACCCAGTGACTCTGCATGGCACATGGTGACTGTATGACACAGTGACTGTATCACTCAGTGACTCTGCATGGCACATGGTGACTGTATGACACAGTGACTGTATGACTCAGTGACTCTGCATGGCACATGGTGACTGTATGACTCAGTAACTCTGTATGGCACATGGTGACTGTATGACACAGTGACTCTATCACTCAGTCACTGTGCATGGCACATGGTGACTGTATGACACAGTGACTGCATCACTCAGTGACTGTGCATGGCACATGGTGCCTGTATGATATTGTGACTCTGAATGGCACATGGTGACTGTATCACTAAGTGACTGTATCACCCAGTGACTCTGCATGGCACATGGTGACTGTATGTCACAGTAACTGTATCACTCAGTGACTCTGCATGGCACATGGTGACAGTATGACACAGTGACTGTATCACTCAGTGACTGTGCATGGCACATAGTGACTGTATGACACAGTGACTGCATCACTCAGTGACTGCATGGCACATGGTGCCTGTATGACATTGCGACTCTGCATGGCGCATGGTGACTGTATCATTCAGTGACTGTATCACCCAGTGACTCTACATGGCACATGGCGACTGTATCATTCATTGACTGTATCACCCAGTGACTCTGCATGGCACATGGCGACTGTATCACCCAGTGACTGTATCACCCAGTGACTCTGCATGGCACATGGTGACTGTATGACACAGTGACTGTATCACTCAGTGACTCTGCATGGCACATGGTGCCTGTATGACACAGTGACTGTATCACTCAGTGACTCTGCATGGCACATGGTGCCTGTATGACACAGGGACTGTATCACTCAGTGACTCTGCATGGCACATGGTGACTGTATGACACAGTGACTGTATCACTCAGTGACTCTGCATGGCACGTGGTGACTGTATCACACAGTGACTGTATCACTCAGTCACTGTGCATGGCACGTGGTGACTGTATGACACAGTGACTGCATCACTCAGTGACTGTGCATGGCACATGGTGCCTGTATGATATTGTGACTCTGCATGGCACATGGTGACTGTATCACTCAGTGACTGTATCACCCAGTGACTCTGCATGGCACATGGTGACTGTATGTCACAGTGACTGTATCACTCAGTGGACTCTGCATGGCACATGGTGACTGTATGACACAGTGACTGTATCACTCAGTGACTGTGCATGGCACATGGTGCCTGTATGACATTGCGACTCTGCATGGCGCATGGCGACTGTATCATTCAGTGACTGTATCACCCAGTGACTCTGCATGGCACATGGTGACTGTATCATTCATTGACTGTACCACCCAGTGACTCTGCATGGCACATGGCGACTGTATCACCCAGTGACTGTATCACCCAGTGACTCTGCATGGCACATGGTGACTGTATGACACAGTGACTGTATCACTCAGTGACTCTGCATGGCACATGGTGCCTGTATGACACAGGGACTGTATCACTCAGTGACTCTGCATGGCACATGGTGACTGTATGACACAGTGACTGTATCACTCGGTGACTGTGCATGGCACATGGTGCCTGTGTGATACTGCGACTCTGCATGGCACATGGTGACTGTATCATTCAGTGACTGTATCACCCAGTGACTCTGCAAGGCACATGGCGACTGTATCATTCATTGACTGTATCACCCAGTGACTCTGCATGGCACATGGCGACTGTATGACACAGTGACTGTATCACTCAGTGACTCTGCATGGCACATGGTGCCTGTATGACACAGGGACTGTATCACTCAGTGACTCTGCATGGCATATGGTGACTGTATGACACAGTGACTGTATCACTCGGTGACTGTGCATGGCACATGGTGCCTGTGTGATACTGCGACTCTGCATGGCACATGGTGACTGTATCATTCAGTGACTGTATCACCCAGTGACTCTGCAAGGCACATGGCGACTGTATCATTCATTGACTGTATCACCCAGTGACTCTGCATGGCACATGGCGACTGTATCACCCAGTGACTGTATCACCTAGTGACTCTGCATGGCACATGGTGACTGTATGACACAGGGACTGTATCACTCTGACTCTGCATGGCACATGATGCCTGTATGACACAGGGACTGTATCACTCAGTGACTGTGCATGGCACATGGTGACTGTATGACACAGTTACTGTATCACTCAGTGACTCTGCATGACACATGGTGACTGTATGACACAGGGAATGTATCACTCAGTGACTCTGCATGGCACATGATGCCTGTATGACACAGGGACTGTATCACTCAGTGACTGTGCATGACACATGGTGACTGTATGACACAGTTACTGTATCACTCAGTGACTCTGCATGACACATGGTGACTGTATGACACAGGGAATGTATCACTCAGTGACTCTGCATGGCACATGGTGACTGTATGACACAGGGACTGTATCACTCAGTGACTCTGCATGGCTCCTGGGGACCGGATCACCCCGTGACTCTGCATGGCACATGGTGCCTGTATCACTCAGTGACTGTGCATGGCTCCTGGGGACCGGATCACCCCGTGACTGTGCAAGGCAGACAGCAATTCCCCGGGACAGCGACTGCAGTGCCGACGAGCAGGCAGTACTCACCCAGAAGATTAAGTTGAAGAGGAACATGAGGTACTTCAGGCAGCACAGGCAGCCCCTGGCCATGCTGCACTTCTGAAATTCTAGGAGGAAAACAAAGGAGAGGTCGAGGTAAAGGAGCAGGAATTTCCCTCCGGCCGGGGCAGTGCTGCGGGTGCCGTAGAAGGCTGCGGAGCTGAAGGCGGCCGGGAAGCGGCGGCCGCCGGAGCGGGGGCGGGGGCGGGGGCTGGGATCCTGGAGGTCCGACTCCTCGCTGCTGGACTTCTCCATGCCCTTCGCATGTCCGGGCGCCCCGGCTCCCTACAGCATCCCCGCCCGGTGCCTGCCGGCTCCCGGAGCCTCCTGCCTGCCTGCCTGCAGCGGGGCTCCCTCCCTCTCCCCGCCCCCTCCTCCTCCCCGGCCGCGAGGGGAGGGGGGAGCGCGCTGCAGCGCTGCAGAATTTCCCCCAGGTCGCTCATTCAGCGCTGCTGCCAGCGTCAGTGAGCGGCTCGGCTCATCATTTGGCATCGCAGTCAGGCGGAAAAGCTGCCAAGTGGAAAACTAGGGGAGAAGAAGAGAGAGAGCTGCAAAGTAAATCGTAGAATAGCGCGCACACGGGCAAATAACGCACTGCAGTGTGTGCAGAGCCTTGGCACAATTTTGCCTCATGGTCTGAAAAGCTAAAAAAAAAACCCCTAGCACGAGCAATCGCACAAAGATCCACCTGGAAGTGCAGGGGCCCAAATGTACGGACAAACCTAGCAGGGGAAGAGCAGGCTCAGGACTGCCAGAGGTGGGAGTGCACCTGGCAGAGCAGAGGCAGGTTTAGAGCCTCCACAAGCACAGGTGCACCTGGCAGAGGAGGGGCAGGTTTAGAGCCTCCACAAGCACAGGTGCACCTGGCAGAGGAGGGGCAGGTTTAGAGCCTCCACAAGCACAGGTGCACCTGGCAGAGGAGGGGCAGGTTTAGAGCCTCCACAAGCACAGGTGCACCTGGCAGAGGAGGGGCAGGTTTAGAGCCTCCACAAGCACAGGTGCACCTGGCAGAGGAGGAGCAGGTTTAGAGCCTCCACAAGCACAGGTGCACCTGGCAGAGGAGGGGCAGGTTTAGAGCCTCCACAAGCACAGGTGCACCTGGCAGAGGAGGGGCAGGTTTAGAGCCTCCACAAGCACAGGTGCACGTGGCAGAGGAGGGGCAGGTTTAGAGCCTCCACAAGCACAGGTGCACCTGGCAGAGGAGGGGCAGGTTTAGAGCCTCCACAAGCACAGGTACACCTGGCAGAGGGGGCAGGTTTTAGAGCCTCCACAAGCACAGGTGCACCTGGCAGAGGGGGCAGGTTTAGAGCCTCCACAAGCACAGGTGCACCTGGCAGAGGGGGCAGGTTTAGAGCCTCCACAAGCACAGGTACACCTGGCACAGGAGGGGCAGGTTTAGAGCCTCCACAAGCACAGGTGCACCTGGCAGAGGGGGCAGGTTTAGAGCCTCCACAAGCACAGGTACACCTGGCACAGGAGGGGCAGGTTTAGAGCCTCCACAAGCACAGGTGCACCTGGCAGAGGAGGGGCAGGTTTAGAGCCTCCACAAGCACAGGTGCACCTGGCAGAGGAGGGGCAGGTTTAGAGCCTCCACAAGCACAGGTGCACCTGGCAGAGGAGGGGCAGGTTTAGAGCCTCCACAAGCACAGGTACACCTGGCACAGGAGGGGCAGGTTTAGAGCCTCCACAAGCACAGGTGCACCTGGCAGAGGAGGGGCAGGTTTAGAGCCTCCACAAGCACAGGTACACCTGGCAGAGGGGGCAGGTTTAGAGCCTCCACAAGCACAGGTGCACCTGGCAGAGGGGGCAGGTTTAGAGCCTCCACAAGCACAGGTACACCTGGCAGAGGGGGCAGGTTTAGAGCCTCCACAAGCACAGGTGCACCTGGCAGAGGAGGGGCAGGTTTAGAGCCTCCACAAGCACAGGTGCACCTGGCAGAGGAGGGGCAGGTTTAGAGCCTCCACAAGCACAGGTGCACCTGGCAGAGGAGGGGCAGGTTTAGAGCCTCCACAAGCACAGGTGCACCTGGCAGAGGAGGGGCAGGTTTAGAGCCTCCACAAGCACAGGTACACCTGGCACAGGAGGGGCAGGTTTAGAGCCTCCACAAGCACAGGTGCACCTGGCAGAGGAGGGGCAGGTTTAGAGCCTCCACAAGCACAGGTGCACCTGGCAGAGGAGGGGCAGGTTTAGAGCCTCCACAAGCACAGGTGCACCTGGCAGAGGAGGGGCAGGTTTAGAGCCTCCACAAGCACAGGTGCACCTGGCAGAGGAGGGGCAGGTTTAGAGCCTCCACAAGCACAGGTGCACCTGGCAGAGGAGAGGCAGGTTTAGAGCCTCCACAAGCACAGGTGCACCTGGCAGAGGGGGCAGGTTTAGAGCCTCCACAAGCACAGGTACACCTGGCACAGGAGGGGCAGGTTTAGAGCCTCCACAAGCACAGGTGCACCTGGCAGAGGAGGGGCAGGTTTAGAGCCTCCACAAGCACAGGTGCACCTGGCAGAGGAGGGGCAGGTTTAGAGCCTCCACAAGCACAGGTGCACCTGGCAGAGGGGGCAGGTTTAGAGCCTCCACAAGCACAGGTGCACCTGGCAGAGGAGAGGCAGGTTTAGAGCCTCCACAAGCACAGGTGCACCTGGCAGAGGAGAGGCAGGTTTAGAGCCTCCACAAGCACAGGTGCACCTGGCAGAGGAGGGGCAGGTTTAGAGCCTCCACAAGCACAGGTGCACCTGGCAGAGGGGGCAGGTTTAGAGCCTCCACAAGCACAGGTACACCTGGCACAGGAGGGGCAGGTTTAAAGCCTCCACAAGCACAGGTGCACCTGGCAGAGGAGGGGCAGGTTTAGAGCCTCCACAAGCACAGGTGCACCTGGCAGAGGAGGGGCAGGTTTAAAGCCTCCACAAGCACAGGTGCACCTGGCAGAGGAGAGGCAGGTTTAGAGCCTCCACAAGCACAGGTGCACCTGGCAGAGGAGGGGGCAGGTTTAGAGCCTCCACAAGCACAGGTGCACCTGGCAGAGGAGGGGCAGGTTTCGAGTCTCCACAAGCACAGGTGCACCTGGCAGAGGAGGGGCAGGTTTAGAGCCTCCACAAGCACAGGTGCACCTGGCAGAGGAGAGGCAGGTTTAGAGCCTCCACAAGCACAGGTGCACCTGGCAGAGGAGAGGCAGGTTTAGAGCCTCCACAAGCACAGGTGCACCTGGCAGAGGAGGGGCAGGTTTAGAGCCTCCACAAGCACAGGTGCACCTGGCACAGGAGGGGCAGGTTTAGAGCCTCCACAAGCACAGGTGCACCTGGCAGAGGAGGGGCAGAGTCAGGGCTACCAGAGGCTCAGGCTACAGGACATTCATCAACTAGGGCAGCGAGAATGAGGGGGATCAGCGAGGGAGTGGAAAAACTGCTAATAGAGAAGGAGGAAGAAGATGAGTAGAGAGAGGTGCTGAGTGCAGAGTGGGGCCAGTAAAGTGAGAGTGAGCAGACTTCACCTGGGCAGAAGTTAAATGCCGGAGTCAGCAGTTAGGAGATGTTCTCAGTGCAAAGCAGCTCATTAATATTAACATCACTGACTGCAAATCATGTTAAGCCACTTTATCTGTGGTAAATCCGAAAGGTTAACTGCATCTCAAGATCGCTCTAATGCTGGTCCCCTTCCTGACCCTCCTTAGGGGACCAGTGGCGGCCTGGCCAGAGCTGCTTCCCCTGAAGAGGGCTCTGGATATTTAGGACCGGCCTGGCCCCCAGCTGACCTCATGCTCTGCCTTGCCCCATGGCTGTGGTTCTGGTGTGAGGCAGGCTCTGTGCCCTTGGCCTCGCTGCGGTGTAGTGGGGTTCAGAGGCCTGCCTTAGGTGCCTTTCAGATGCAGGCATCCTAGCTCCAGTATTTGCTGTTGCACAGTGCAAGTCACAGGATGGTTCTCCGCATCCTTCTCTCCTGCACGACTCCCAGAGGAGCCCAAGCCCATGCTTTATGGCTCGCTTGATAAATTAGAAATAGCTTTGCTTTGCAGGTTGGCTCCTGTCTGGTGCAGGATGAGGCGTATACTGCACCCTGCTCGGTGTGCACGGAGAGTCCCGTCCCCAAGCTTTCCTTCCACGGTTATGTGTGGGAGAAAGCAGGGCAGAGAGGACAGGGCAGCGGCCACGGGGCAGTTATCCTTCTCCCCGGATCAGCACTGCCCACGTGGTGGAGGAGTCAGAAAACAGGAGGAGAGCTGGGCTCATCCATGAGAGCAGCAAGAACCCCCCCCCCCTCCCCCACAGCAGGACAGAGGGCGGCAAGCAGCAGAGACTCTCACAGGGCAAGCAGAGGAAGAGGATGACAGAGGAGGCTGAAACGATCCACTTTCAGCAGCGCAGGAGCCCTCTAAACCCGGCAAGACTTGATAACTTACTCTGAAGTTTTCAGATTCAGCTGCTGATCTGTGACATAGAGAAGCTCCAACACCTCTACGGAAGTCTAGAAAAGAAAGGTTATAGCACATCAGTTCATCTTTGGAAATCATTTAAAAGCTACACTGGCAACGTGGCTGCTGCCCAGCTCTGCCCAGCTCTGCCCTCTGCAGCTCCCTTCCCAGCCTGGCTGATACCCTGGGTGGGTGACCTGCACTCACTGCGCCAGCAGGGCAGCCTCAGGACCATGGAGGAAACACTGAGCACCTGCCACCCTCCTGGATACTTCGGCTATTGGCTGCTGCCAGCTTTAGCGCCATCTAAAAATGCTCAGGCACCTTCACCTTCCTGTCTCTGAATTCTTTACCATCAGCACTGAAAAGTGCAGGAGTGAACTGGAGAAGCTGGGATTCAAATCCCACCACCTGTCCTTGTGACCTTGGGGAAGCCACTTCACCCTCTCTTGCCTCGGGTATGCTGAGCTCTACCCACCTGCTAGTTTTTGCTTTCCTGCTAAATATTTGGTGCAGAACTTTACTCCTGGTTTAATAAAGCATTTTGCCTACAAAAAACCATCCACCACTATGTGCGGCCAAATTAGAGGACCTCCGTGTAAATGCCATGCGAATGATGGGTCAGCTATTCCCTGCCCCACCCCCATCCCCGGACAGGTGCATAGGCTTAACCCACCTCTTCTTAATGCTCAAAATGCATTTGCTGGTGAAAGGTGGAAAGCAGTTTCTGGGCCGGCTCTTGGTGTATGGAGCTGAAGCAGGAGTTCTGCGCACAAATCACATGCCTCTCCTTCCCTGACTTAAATGTGTGCTTAGCATGTGCGTATTTACAATACAAGGCCACACATAGCAAGAAGCCAGCAAGACCTGGCAAGCAGAGCCGGTAAACATGCTCTGGGAGCAGACAAGCCTGGCGCTGGCATTGCCGTCAGGGCAGGTTATTTCCTTTCAGCTCAGAACATGAAGCCCATGGCGCGGGGTGGACGGAGGACTCGGGAGCCACAGAGCTGACAGGAGGTGAAATGCACTCAGAGGGGAGAGGGGGGGCCTGTGAGTCCCTGCTGGAGCCGAGATCTGGGGGGGGGGGGGGGCAGGGAGGAGGCCATGACCGCAGGGGTGGGAGGGTGCCTACCAGGGTCCAGCGCAGGATTGTCAGGGGCAGGGAGTTTACTACCCCACCAAGCTTTGCCACCCTAGGCAGCTGCGTGTAAACTAGAACTCAACATCAGGCCGAACTCCTGCCCCCATCCCCCAAACTAACCAAGCATGGATCCACTAGGGAGCGCTCGTTTATCATAGCAGGAACTTCCCTATGGAATAAAATGCCCCCTTATCTCCTGCCACAAGAAATTCAAGCAAAACCTTAACAGCTGGCTGTTCAAACAAGCATTGCCATAAGTAATTTAGTTCCTCCGACTTACAGGCAATATCTCTGCTGACCCAGGACTTCCCACTGAAACAACGTTTCCTCCCGTATCCCTCTTACCCCATCAATCCTCTAACCTCTCCCCCCCTCCCCCCATATGAAGTCTCCCAAATTTATCCCACTTTTCTCCAGTCGTGTAAGTCATGGGAATCTCCTCCTCACCCATTCCCCAGGTGAGCCCTTAATGATGATCTGCAATGTGCTTATTATTATTATTACCACTCGTTGAATACACTTGCTGTGTACCTTACATTCTTTCTTGTACATTTAACCCACAAATGTTAAAGCCTTGTTGTACATCTTATTTCTTTGTAAAGCTTGTTGCTGCATTATATTATACTGTAAACCGACGTGACGTTTTCGGACCTGCTGCGGCATATAGAAAACCTTCACATACATACATACATACATACATACATACATACATACATAACCCCATACATACATACATACATAACCCCATACATACATACATACATAACCCCATACATACATACATACATAACCCCATACATACATAACCCCATACATACATACATACATACATAAATACATACATACATACATACATACATAAATACATACATACATAAATAAATACATACATACATAAATACATACATAAATACATACATACATAAATACATAAATACATACATAAATACATACATACATACATAAATACATACATAAATACATACATAAATACATACATACATACATAAATAAATACATACATACATACATAAATACATACATACATACATACATAAATAAAGCCAGCCAGGCTGGAGAATAAGCAGCCACTTTATTCTGTGTAAACGCTGCCAGGAAGGACGCTTGCCTTTTTATTTCATGGTTATTTTTGTTACTGCGAGGGTGGCTGTGTATGGGGTAGGGATTCAGATATCCCATTCCATCTCTGTGTGACCTCAGCCCCTCACCTCCATGATGAGGCAGGGACAGAAGGCTGGATCGCACCGTCCCTCGCTGCTGCAAGGTACATAACTTGCAATCCGGGCCAGCGGGGTGCCTGCCGGTTAGGCCCTGCCACCTCTCACAGTCTGCTTTTGAATGACCCGGGCACCGTACGGCTGCTAATGGAAAGCCTTGAGATAAATCCAAGCCCATTCTAATAAGAGTCAGAGCAGCCTAAGTCACGCAACACAGGGAGGCTTTTCTGATACAAGCAGGAGCAGGGTCTCCAGGTCTGACAGAACAGACAAAGCAGAACAGCTGTGACCTTGTGAATGAAGAGCCCCCTCTCCGCCTGTGGGATAGGAGTGTAAAGGAGAAGCCTGAATGTTCCCTCTCCCTTCCCCTCCATTGCCCAGCCCTGCAGGCCCCTCTCTCTCTCTCTATAAAGTGGAAAAGAATCAGGAGAGAACAGAATTACCTCAACTTCAGGAAGGGGAGCCAAACTGAACCTGCATCTATTTATTTCTTTAAAACTTTTTTAACATGTTTTATTCATTTAAATACTTTACATTCCGCTGATATTTATTGTGCGCACCATCAGTACTCGTAGGTATTACAAAAAGCATCCATGAAAACACATTAAACAGCTCTCCAGTATAAAAACTAGGCCCTAAGAATCAGACCGAGCTAAGTTAAATCAAGATAATTAGTGCAAAAAGCCCATCCTGTTCATTTGTAACCCTTAGCGCCTTTACCCAGAGCTGGTAGCGCCCGCACAGGCCGCGCAGGGTGCAGAAGTGGTTTCTGATGGTCAGCAGAGCTCCTGCAGGAAAGTGCTCAGAGTCAGGGCTGTTACAGGGAGCGGCACAGGGCCTTGCAGCTGGACAGCTGTTCTGACAATGGCTGCCTGTCTATCTCGTCTGCCCCACAGCTTTGAAGAGCGAGAAGTTTATCTTCTAAGGGCCTATTCCTGAGAAACAGAGTCTACAGCAGGGGTGGCCAATCTGCGCCAAATACGGCTCTTGTGCTACTGCAGAGATAGGAAGGGAGGTACACACAGTAAGGAAGAGTGGCTGTGCTCCCTGCTCCAACCCCTCCTCTCCTGCCTCACAGTGCTGAAGATTGCAGCAGAAACAGGAGGGAAGGCTTGCAGCAAGCTAGAGCTGAGAGGACAGTAAGGAAGGGTGGCTGTGCTCCCTGCTCCGACCCCTCCTCTCCTGCCTTACAGTGCTGAAGATTGCAGCAGAAACAGGAGGGAAGGCTTGCAGCAAGCTAGAGCTGAGAGGACAGTAAGGAAGGGTGGCTGTGCTCCCTGCTCCGACCCCTCCTCTCCTGCCTCACATGCTGAAGATTGCAGCAAGCTAGAGCTGAGAGGACAGTAAGGAAGAGTGGCTGTGCTCCCTGCTCCGACCCCTCCTCTCCTGCCTCACATGCTGAAGATTGCAGCAGAAACAGGAGGGAAGGCTTGCAGCAAGCTAGAGCTGAGAGGACAGTAAGGAAGGGTGGCTGTGCTCCCTGCTCCGACCCCTCCTCTCCTGCCTTACAGTGCTGAAGATTGCAACAAGCTAGAGCTGAGAGGACAGTAAGGAAGAGTGGCTGTGCTCCCTGCTCCGACCCCTCCTCTCCTGCCTTACAGTGCTGAAGATTGCAGCAAGCTAGAGCTGAGAGGACAGTAAGGAAGAGTGCCTCTGCTCCCTGCTCCGACCCCTCCTCTCCTGCCTCACATGCTGAAGATTGCAGCAAGCTAGAGCTGAGAGGACAGTAAGGAAGAGTGTGTCTGCTCCCTGCTCCGACCCCTCCTCTCCTGCCTCACATGCTGAAGATTGCAGCAAGCTAGAGCTGAGAGGACAGTAAGGAAGAGTGCCTCTGCTCCCTGCTCCGACCCCTCCTCTCCTGCCTCACATGCTGAAGATTGCAGCAAGCTAGAGCTGAGAGGACAGTAAGGAAGAGTGTGTCTGCTCCCTGCTCCGACCCCTCCTCTCCTGCCTCACATGCTGAAGATTGCAGCAAGCTAGAGCTGAGAGGACAGTAAGGAAGAGTGTGTCTGCTCCCTGCTCCGACCCCTCCTCTCCTGCCTCACATGCTGAAGATTGCAGCAAGCTAGAGCTGAGAGGACAGTAAGGAAGAGTGCCTCTGCTCCCTGCTCCGACCCCTCCTCTCCTGCCTCACATGCTGAAGATTGCAGCAAGCTAGAGCTGAGAGGACAGTAAGGAAGAGTGTGTCTGCTCCCTGCTCCGACCCCTCCTCTCCTGCCTCACATGCTGAAGATTGCAGCAAGCTAGAGCTGAGAGGACAGTAAGGAAGAGTGCCTCTGCTCCCTGCTCCGACCCCTCCTCTCCTGCCTCACAGTGCTGAAGATTGCAGCAAGCTAGAGCTGAGAGGACAGTAAGGAAGATTGCCTCTGCTCCCTGCTCCGACCCCTCCTCTCCTGCCTCACAGTGCTGAAGATTGCAGCACGCTAGAGCTGAGAGGACAGTAAGGAAGAGTGTGTCTGCTCCCTGCTCCGACCCCTCCTCTCCTGCCTCACAGTGCTGAAGATTGCAGCAAGCTAGAGCTGAGAGGACAGTAAGGAAGAGTGCCTCTGCTCCCTGCTCCGACCCCTCCTCTCCTGCCTCACATGCTGAAGATTGCAGCAAGCTAGAGCTGAGAGGACAGTAAGGAAGAGTGTGTCTGCTCCCTGCTCCGACCCCTCCTCTCCTGCCTCACATGCTGAAGATTGCAGCAAGCTAGAGGTGAGAGGACAGTAAGGAAGAGTGCCTCTGCTCCCTGCTCCGACCCCTCCTCTCCTGCCTCACAGTGCTGAAGATTGCAGCAAGCTAGAGCTGAGAGGACAGTAAGGAAGAGTGCCTCTGCTCCCTGCTCTGACCCCTCCTCTCCTGCCTCACATGCTGAAGATTGCAGCAAGCTAGAGCTGAGAGGACAGTAAGGAAGAGTGTGTCTGCTCCCTGCTCCGACCCCTCCTCTCCTGCCTCACATGCTGAAGATTGCAGCAAGCTAGAGCTGAGAGGACAGTAAGGAAGGGTGGCTGTGCTCCCTGCTCCGACCCCTCCTCTCCTGCCTTACAGTGCTGAAGATTGCAGCAAGCTAGAGCTGAGAGGACAGTAAGGAAGAGTGGCTGTGCTCCCTGCTCCGACCCCTCCTCTCCTGCCTCACATGCTGAAGATTGCAGCAAGCTAGAGCTGAGAGGACAGTAAGGAAGAGTGCCTCTGCTCCCTGCTCCGACCCCTCCTCTCCTGCCTCACAGTGCTGAAGATTGCAGCAAGCTAGAGCTGAGAGGACAGTAAGGAAGATTGCCTCTGCTCCCTGCTCCGACCCCTCCTCTCCTGCCTCACAGTGCTGAAGATTGCAGCAAGCTAGAGCTGAGAAGATAGTAAAGGAGAGGACTCAGCTCCTGCTCCACCCTCCCTGTCCTATCTGCTGCTTTGAGCTCAGGGCTGTCAAGAAGGAAGAAGCTGGAATGCAGAAACGTTACAGCAAAAGTTACTGCAGCTTTCCATCCTCCACCACTAGGGATCATCTGTGTTATCATCACCACCTCTTCCAGGAGGGCATTCAAGGCATCCACCACCCTCTCTGTGAAGAAATGTTTCCTGATACTTACCCCCCTTGGAGCTTCATATCATGACCCTAGTTTCTGTTGGAAAAGATTTGATGCTTGATTCCTGTGCATCATTAATACCTTTCAGGTATTTAGAAGTCTCTACCATATCCCTTCTCCCCCTCTCCTCTAGGACATACAAATTCTGCAGACCCCACACCATTCTGGTCGCCCTCCTCTGACCGCCTCCATCCGGTCTCTGTCCCTTTTGAGATACGGTCTCCAGAACTTAACACAGTCACCAAGCACCCATACAGGGGCAGCATGACTTCCCTTTCCTGCTGGATCTGCCTCTCTATGCAGCCCAGCATCCCTCTGGGGGTGCTCCACCACTTCTAGATGCTTAGACACTCTCACCCTGAGGACTGTCTCCCAGTCCATGCACAGCACTATCTCACCCTCCATCACACACAGCACCCAGATCCATGACTCTGCCCTTCCTGCACAGCACTATCTCACCCTCCATCACACACAGCACCCAGATCCATGACTCTGCCCTTCCTGCACAGCAGTATCTCACCCTCCATCACACACAGCACCCAGATCCACCACTCTGCCCTTTCTGCACAGCAGTATCTCACCCTCCATCACACACAGCACCCAGATCCACCACTCTGCCCTTCCTGCACAGCAGTATCTCACCCTCCATCACACACAGCACCCAGATCCAGGACTCTGCCCTTCCTGCACAGCAGTATCTCACCCTCCATCACACTCAGCACCCAGATCCAGGACTCTGCCCTTCCTGCACAGCAGTATCTCACCCTCCATCACACACAGCACCCAGATCCAGGACTCTGCCCTTCCTGCACAGCAGTATCTCACCCTCCATCACACACAGCACCCAGATCCATGACTCTGCCCTTCCTGCACAGCACTATCTCACCCTCCATCACACACAGCACCCAGATCCAGGACTCTGCCCTTCCTGCACAGCAGTATCTCACCCTCCATCACACATAGCACCCAGATCCATGACTCTGCCCTTCCTGCACAGCAGTATCTCACCCTCCATCACACACAGCACCCAGATCCACCACTCTGCCCTTCCTGCACAGCAGTATCTCACCCTCCATCACACACAGCACCCAGATCCATGACTCTGCCCTTCCTGCACAGCAGTATCTCACCCTCCATCACACACAGCACCCAGATCCAGGACTCTGCCCTTCCTGCACAGAAGTATCTCACCCTCCATCACACACAGCACCCAGATCCAGGACTCTGCCCTTCCTGCACAGCAGTATCTTACCCTCCATCACACACAGCACCCAGATCCACCACTCTGCCCTTCCTGCACAGCACTATCTCACCCTCCATCACACCCAGCACCCAGATCCATGACTCTGCTCTTCCTGCACAGCAGTATCTCACCCTCCATCACACACAGCACCCAGATCCATGACTCTGCCCTTCCTGCACAGCAGTATCTCACCCTCCATCACACACAGCACCCAGATCCATGACTCTGCCCTTCCTGCACAGCAGTATCTCACCCTCCATCACACACAGCACCCAGATCCAGGACTCTGCCCTTCCTGCACAGCAGTATCTCACCCTCCATCACACACAGCACCCAGATCCATGACTCTGCCCTTCCTGCACAGCACTATCTCACCCTCCATCACACACAGCACCCAGATCCAGGACTCTGCCCTTCCTGCACAGCAGTATCTCACCCTCCATCACACATAGCACCCAGATCCACGACTCTGCCCTTCCTGCACAGCAGTATCTCACCCTCCATCACACACAGCACCCAGATCCACCACTCTGCCCTTCCTGCACAGCAGTATCTAACCCTCCATCACACACAGCACCCAGATCCACGACTCTGCCCTTCCTGCACAGCACTATCTCACCCTCCATCACACACAGCACCCAGATCCAGGACTCTGCCCTTCCTGCACAGAAGTATCTCACCCTCCATCACACACAGCACCCAGATCCATGACTCTGCCCTTCCTGCACAGCAGTATCTCACCCTCCATCACACACAGCACCCAGATCCACCACTCTGCCCTTCCTGCACAGCAGTATCTCACCCTCCATCACACACAGCACCCAGATCCAGGACTCTGCCCTTCCTGCACAGCACTATCTCACCCTCCATCACACACAGCACCCAGATCCATGACTCTGCTCTTCCTGCACAGCAGTATCTCACCCTCCATCACACACAGCACCCAGATCCAGGACTCTGCCCTTCCTGCACAGCAGTATCTCACCCTCCATCACACACAGCACCCAGATCCAGGACTCTGCCCTTCCTGCACAGCAGTATCTCACCCTCCATCACACACAGCACCCAGATCCAGGACTCTGCCCTTCCTGCACAGCAGTATCTCACCCTCCATCACACATAGCACCCAGATCCATGACTCTGCCCTTCCTGCACAGCAGTATCTCACCCTCCATCACACACAGCACCCAAATCCAGGACTCTGCCCTTCCTGCACAGCACTATCTCACCCGCCATCACACACAGCACCCAGATCCATGACTCTGCCCTTCCTGCACAGCAGTATCTCACCCTCCATCACACACAGCACCCAGATCCAGGACTCTGCCCTTCCTGCACAGCAGTATCTCACCCTCCATCACACACAGCACCCAGATCCAGGACTCTGCCCTTCCTGGCATTGAATCCCAGCTGCCAAACCTGCTCCTTCTCTCTGCTTCTCTGCTCTCTGCTCCTTCTCGCTGCTCCTTCAGGGATGTCCACTCTGTTGCAGATCTTGGTGTCATTTGCAAAAAGACAAACTTTTCCTATTAAGCCCTTTGCACTGTCACTCACAAAGAGGTCTGGAGAAATGAGGATGAATGCTGGGAGGAGGTGAGAAGGGGACTGGATGCTAGAGAAGAGCAGAAGGAGGGCCTGAATGCCGTGAGAAAGGTGAGGAGGGGATGAATGTGAAGCAATGACTGCGGATTGCTCTGCCTGGCACCTTATTCCTCTCCAGGATCCACGCCATCACGTCTTCTGCAGGAAGTGCCAGGGTGAGAGCGGGAAGGGCAGGACACAGGGTCACGTGAGAGCCGTGGAGGAGGGGGAGGGGAGAGGTCAGGGCATGAGAGAACGAGGAATGGGGGTAGAAGAGGTTTAAAACAATTGGGGGAATGCCAGTAGAGAAATGTGAGACACCCAGAGGGGGACAGTGTGTGGGGGAAAAAGGCAGAGTTCGTGATGGGGGGTGATAGAACCAGCAATGGTGTCAGGATGAGTATGGGGCAGAGAGGCTGTGTGAGAAGAGCTTGAAGTGGCAAGAAATGACAGAGCCAGGGATGGTGAAGGGGCGCCATCGGACTGCTGGCATGTCATGCTCCGACCCGGGGGCTGGTGCGAAGGCCTGGACCATGCCCCCGGGCCGGTGCCACGCCCCCGGTCCCGCTCCGAAACGCCGCGCCCCGCCCCCAAAACGCCACATCATCGTGTCCCGCCCCCGACACGCCCCCAACACGCCCCCTTCCAAAAACCCCGGGACCTGCGCACGCCGGCGGCCTATGGAAAATAGGCGCGCCGGCACGCAAGGCCCTGCTCGCGTAAATCCGCCCGGATTTACGCGAGCAGGGCTTTTAAAATCCGCCCGTATGTGTTTAAGTTCTATCTGTTTGTTAGGAAATTGTTAAGTGATTCAAATTTAACATTAATATGCATTTGTAGGTTAAAAGCAACAACTGCTTGCTTGGTGCGCCCTTATCAATCAACTGTTTTTCTCCTTTTCTTTATCTTTATCAAAAGCTTGTTTAAAGAACCAGGTTTTCAGATTAGTTTTGAATAATTTCAGATTTCTCTGCATCCTTATTTCGAGTGGCATGGAGTTCCATAGCACGGGGCCAATCAGTGACAGTGCTCTTTCCCTTACGTGCGTGAGATGTGCTGATTTAACAGAGGGGACAGTTAGTAGAGCCTTATTAGCAGATCTAAGGTTTCTGTGCGGGACATGAACGTGCAGTGCTGTGTTAAGCCAATCAGCTATTTCATCGTGGATTAGTTTATGAATTATACATAGGGCCTTATATTGTATTTGTTCAATTGGAAGCCAGTGTAATTCGGCAAGTGTTCCTGTAATGTGGTCACTTTTTTTTTTGCCAGTCAAAATTCTAGCAGCGAAATTTTGCAATATTTGCAGTGGCCTAATCATAGATTGAGGTAGTCCTAATAGCAGGGAGTTACAATAGTCTGTGCTTGCGAATATCATTGCCTGTAGAACTGCGAAAATTGTTTAGCATTAGCAGGGGTTTTAGTCTTCTCAGGGTCTTTAGTTTACCATATCCTTCTTTTAATTTCTGTGAGATGTGCTGTTTCATGCTTAACTCAGGGTCAATTATTACCCCTAGATTCCGTACTTTTATTGCTAACTCAACGGCTTGATTATTTTTGATTGTGATTGTAAGTTGTATAGGGTGTATGTTTTTTCGCTCAAGGTGTAGGAATTCAGTTTTGTCGATGTTAATTACTAGTTCCATCTGGTTTAGGAGCTGTTCTTATGTTCTTACATATTGACTAGTTTCATTGTTTCTTCAATGGTGTTTACACTGGGTAACAGTAGTTGTATATCATCTGCATATATGTAATGTATGATTCCAAGTCCTGCTAGTAGGTGACATACTGGGAGGAGGTAAATTTTAAAGAGTGTTGCAGACAGGGCTGATCCCTGTGGGACACCTGTTAGCAGTGTGACTTTGTCTGAAAGTGTATTTTTGAATTGTACTTGGAAACATCTATTGTTTAAGTATGACTCAAACCATTTTATTGTTTTATTTCTTTCAGTCTATTGATTAGTATTTTGTGATTTACAGTGTCAAATGCTGCGGAGAGATCTATTAGAACCAGAATGTAGTGTGTTCCTATATTGAAGCCTCTTAAGATATTATCTGATAGAGCTAATAGTAAAGTCTCTGTACTGTAGTGTTTATGAAATCCATGTTGTGCTGGGTATAATATGTTGTTACTTTCAAGGTGGGTTGATAGTTGTTTTTGTACTGTTTTTTTCAATAGGTTTGGCTATAAGGGGTAAGTTGGAGACTGGTCTATAGTTGCTAAGATTTAGGGGGTCGAGGTTCTTTTTCTTAATAATTGGTTTGATTATGGCTCCTTTCAAGGTATCCGGCGTTACTCCTTCGTCTAGTGAGAGGTTGATGATTTTAGTTAACGTTGGGGTTATTGTATTGGCTAGTTTTTTTAGTTCTGTAAAGGGTATGGTGTCAATTACGTGTGTAGCAGGGTTCATTTGATTTATCATTTTCTCGACTTCAATGTGTGATATCTCCTCAAATTCTGAACAGTTACTGACGTCTCTAGTGGGCATCTTAATCTCTTGTTTTGTAGTGTTAGGGATTTGTTTCTTAGGTTCTCAATTTTATCTTTAAAGAATTGAGCTACATCGTTGCATTGGTTCTCTTGTAGAGTTGAGTGATTGTTTGTATTGACGCTTGTTAGGTTCTTTACTATGTTAAATAGGGTTCTGGCGTTATTAGCATATTTTTCTATTTTTGAGCTGTATTATTTCTTTTTGGTGTCTAAAATTGTTTTTCTGTAGTAAGCTAGTTGTTTCCTGTACTTTGTTAAATTCTCAGTTGTTTTGTTATTTTTCCATTCTTTTTATTTCTTTCTAAGGATCCGTTTTACTTCTTTGATTTGTTCACTATACCATGGATTATTTAACTTTGGTTCTTTAATGTGGCCATTTTTAGGGGTTTAATTCATTAGCTAAAGTAGTGGTTCTGTTTAACCAGTCGGTCGTTGCATTGTGGCTATTTGTGTAATTGATGTGTGTTAATTCTTCATTTAATTTGTCTTTAAGAATATCTGTGTTGAAAGGGGGGGGGGGCGGTATGAGAATTCAGCTGGTTCCATGTTTTGTTTCTTTATTGGTTGAAGAGGTGTACAAAGGGGCATGCGAACTCTGATTCCATGGCTCTTGTTGGATGAAAGGTTGACCACTTGTGTTCTAGACCATGTAGCACAGTACATAGAGGGCTTCCTCTACCATATGGAAGCAGCAGGTTTGAATCCCTCCCAACCCTTCACTTGTTCCTACTGTGAAGATAGACAAGAAGTCAGTACTAGTAAGCTTTTTACCAGCATTGGTGGTATAGTGGTGAGGATGGCTGCCTTCCAAGCAGTTGACCTGGGTTCAATTCCTGGCCAATGCATCCATTTACTCTGCTTCAACGGCAGGGAAGAAAGTCTGATACTTCACTTTCAATGCATATCCAGTATAACTCTGTGCTTCAAGGCAGGGGGAATGAAGAAAACCGTTTTGATAAAAAAACCTTGCTTTGAAAAACGGTATATAAATACTTTTAAATAAATAAAAATAAATAAATAAGTGGATCTATATACAGACAACAACCAACAAGGACTAAATTACATAGTCTGGGTAAACAAATAAGCATGGGTGTAGCTTGCTTATTGCAGCAGTTACTACCCTAACTAATTAAGCTAGATATTTCACTTAGATGCAGCTCCAACACTGCTCTCTACATTAATGGTGGGGGTGGAAGGGAAATACAACCAAAAGGTTACTAAGAGCCAAGAGTAACAGATAAATATGAGTAAAAACAAAAAGAAAAAAAATGCGAAACTTGCTGGGCAGACAGGATGGGCCATTTGGTCATCTTCTGCCGTCATTTCTATGTTTCTATGTTTGATCTGGGAGTTAATGAGGAAGTGGTCTGACCATGGGATTTGTGTGTTTTCGGTTTTTATGTTTTCAAGGAGACTACTGTTAATGAAGGTTAGATCTAATGAGTGGCCCGCTTTGTGTGTTGGTTTGTCTGTGATAAGTTTGAAACCTAATGCAGTCATTATGTCAATTAGTGTTTGGCAGGTATTTGATAGGGGGTGAACATCCATGTGAAGATTAAAGTCACCTAATATTATGGTGGGTTTAGATAAGTTTTAAAAAATTCTATTAGTGGGGAGATGTTTAGTTCGAGGAGACTGGATGGGCAGTAGAACAGGCAGATTTGAAAATGGTTAGTGTCAAAAAGGGCAATTTCATGATTCATTGGCATTGTGATTGAGAGTAATTTAGTTTTAAATATGTTTTCAATAATTAATATTAATCCGCCCCTCTTTTATTTATTCTAGGGATCGAGAAGACCTCATAGTTTTTGTTTGGTAGCTGATTCTTTAAAACTACATCTGATTTTTTTTAGCCATGATTCTATTATTGTTATAAAATTAGGTTTTGTGTCATATAGCAGGTCCGTGATGATGGGAAATTTTTTTGTCACTGATTGTGCATTAACTAGAAGAAAAGAGATCATTAGTAGGTTGTTTAATTTGGTACTGTTGGTACGTTTTACTGGAATTAGGTTATTTGTAGTTGAATCGCTATTTTCTTTTTTGCTGTGATGGTTTTTGTATTGTAGTTTCTTTGTGTTATTTGCATATTTACCCTTTCCTGTGCATACTTGGATGGTGAATGTAGAGTTTGTGGTCATTGGTATGGTCCTGTTGTTAGGTAAGTGGTGGTCTTTGTCCATTAGTATTCTCTCAGGGTGTACGAGGGGCTGTATGAAGGGGCGTACAAAGGGGCATGTGAACTCTGATTCCATGGCTCTTGGTGGATGAAAGGTTGACCACCCGTGTTCTAAAGAGAGGCGCATGGCTGAGGAAGCTGAAAAGGCCAAACCTATGGACAGAACTAGATGGAAACTCAACTCATCATAACATAAAAGCTGTGAGGAAACTCCATGTGGGAAAAGGTGCAGAGGGGATGGCAGATCTCTCCTACGATGAGAGGCAACACAGGTAGGGCTCTTCAGCTTGGAAAAGAGACGGCTGAGAGGGACAGTATAGAAGCTTATAAAATCATGAGTGGGGTTGATCGGGTAAATAAAGGAAGGGTATTTACCCTAAAACAAGGAGACACTCCATCAAACTAACAGCCAGCAGATTAAAAACAAATCGTAGAAAGCACTTTTTCACTCTGCGCACTATCAAGCTGTGGAGTCTGCTGCCAAGGAACGTGGTTGAGTGACGAGCACAGCGCGGTTTAAAAGAGGTTTGCACAGGTCCCTGGAGGAAAAGTCCACGGCACATTATTAGACAAGTAGAGCAAAAAAAAAGCATGGATATTGTTTAAAAATACAATCCTAGATGCACAGTCCAGATGTATTCCACGCATTAAGAAAGGTGGAAAGAAGGCAAAACGATTACCGGCATGGCTAAAAGGTGAGGTGAAAGAGGCTATTTTAGCCAAAAAACATCCTTCAAAAATTGAAAGAAGGATCCATCTGAAGAAAATAGGTAAAAGCATAAGCATTGTCAACTTAAGTGTAAAACACTGATAAGACAGGCGAAGAGGAAATTTGAAATAAAGTTGGCCATAGAGGCAAAAACTCATAATAAAAACTTTTAAAAATATATACGAAGCAAGAAACCTGTGAGGGAGTTGATTGGACCGTTAGATGACCAAGGGGTTAAAGGGGCTCTTAGGGAAGATAAGGCCATTGAGAAAGTCTAAATTAATTCTTTGCTTCAGTGTTTACTAATGAGGATGTTGGGGAGATTCCAGTTCTGTGTTGTGGATATGTGTGTTTTGGTGGATCCTTGGGTGCTATGGAGATGACCACGCCCATGGGGAGGAGCCCCGTGAGGAGCCATAGTACTGGGCTAGACTCGTACTACACAAAAACACAAATAGTTCTTTATTAGACAGCTTGAAGAGAACCACCAGGTGGCAGTAGTGAGGCAGTCCGTAGTTGCAGTCTCAGAGACCTCGGCAGAGGGAGCCCTTCTCTCCTAGATGACGTCAGGAAGTTCTGCAGCAGGTCTCCCAGTGAGGAGATACTGTGGATGAGACAGACTGAGAGTTAAAGTACTCACTAGGTGTTTGCTGTAGATATGCGATTCCACCAGGTATATTGTAGAAGGTACAGGCACCGAGGCAGGGAGAGCAGGCCCTCGAGCAGCGAGTACCTGTTCCCTGTAAGGCACCTGAAATAAAGCAGAGGGCTCCTGAGGAGTGGGTACCCAGGTTAGCAGTTACCCCGAAGGGCAGAGAGAGAGCTTCCTGCAGCAGCACGGAAGCGGAGAGTAGCGTAGACAAGAACGGATTTGAGTCCTTGCTAACTCAAACAGCTAGCAAATTAGTGAAGGTAATATACCCGGATGGCATGATGTCAGCATGAGGGAACGCCCTTGAGGTTCGCGCCAAGGGTGGTACAAAGACGTGGGTTGCGCGTGTGCATGCACCCTAGTAGGTACCTGGGAGGAGCAATGGCGAGAGGCTGCACTATAGCTGTTCCGGGGACACCAGCGAGGTCGGCTTGTAGACGCGGCGGTAGCCATCTTTCCCAGGTAAGCGAGAGGAGCTGTGAATAAGGTGAGGCAAACGGGGTGAAGCCGCCTCGGACCGACAGATGCAACATTCTGGAGATGGTTTTCAAGGGTGATAAGTCAGATGAACTGAACCATATCACTATGAACATGGAAGATGTAGTAGGCCAGATTGACAAACTAAAGAGTAGCAAATCACCTGGACCGGATGGTATGCATCCTAGGGTTCTGAAGAAACTAAAAAATGAAATTTCAGATCAACTAGTTAAAATTTGTAACCTATCATTAAAATCATCCATTGTACCTGAAGACTGGAGGGTGGCCAATGTAATACCAATATTTAAAAAGGGCTCCTGGGGCAATCCAAGAAACTATAGATCAGTGAATCTGACTTCAATGCTGGGAAAAATAGTGTAAACTATTTTAAAGATCAAAATCACAGAACATATAGAAAGATATGGCTTAATGGAACACAGTGAACATGGATTTACCCAAGGGAAGTCTTGCCTCACAAATCTGCTTCATTTTTTGAAGGGGATAATAAACATGTGGATAAAGGTGAACCGATAGATGTAGTGAATTTGGGTTTTCAGAAGGCGTTTGACAAAGTTCCTCATGAGAGGCTTCTAGGAAAAGTAAAAAGTCATGGGATAGGTGGCGATGTCCTTTCGTGGATTGCAAACTGGCTAAAAGACAGGAAACAGAGAGTAGGATTAAATGGACAATTTTCTCAGAGGAAGGGAGTGGGCAGTGGAGTGCCTCAGGGATCTGTATTGGGACCCTTACTTTTCAATATATTTATAAATGATCTGGAAAGAAATACGACGAATGAGGTAATCAAATTTGCAGATGATACAAAATTGTTCAGAGTAGTTAAATCACAAGCAGATTGTGATAAATTGCAGGAAGACCTTGTGAACCTGGAAAATTGGACATCTAAATGGCAGATGAAATTTAATGTGGATAAGTGCAAGGTGATGCATATAGGGAAAAATAACCCATGCTATAATTACACAATGTTGGGTTCCATATTAGGTGCTACAACCCAAGAAAGAGATCTAGGTGTCATAGTGGATAACACATTGAAATTGTCTGTTCAGTGTTCTGTGGCAGTCAAAAAAGCAAACAGAATGTTGGGAATTATTAGAAAGGGAATGGTGAATAAAACGGAAAATGTCATAATGCCTCTGTATCGCTCCATGGTGAGACCGCACCTTGAATACTATGTACAATTCTGGTCGCTGCATCTCAAAAAAGATATAATTGCGATGGAGAAGGTACAGAGAAGGGCAACCAAAATGATAAGGGGAATGGAACAACTCCCCTATGAGGAAAGACTAAAGAGGTTAGGACTTTCAGCTTGGAGAAGAGACGACTGAGCGGGGATATGATAGAGGTGTTTAAGATCATGAGAGGTCTAGAACGGGTAAATGTGAATCGGTTATTTACTCTTTCGGATAATAGAAGGACTAGGGGGCACTCCATGTCGTATTTTTGAAATTTGAAATGATTGCCCATCTCTATGAAATAAGAGGAGGATCGTTAATGAGCTGGCAGGAATACCGGGATGGTTTATCTTTTGCTGATCCTAGTCTCTCCGCATTTCTGAGTCCTCCCTAGATAACATTCCATTGAGGGCGACTCTGTTGGTGTCTTTTGGTTTAGCAAGGAAGAAAGAATTGTTTAAAAATATTTTTCCTCTAAGCAATTTCTATTTTGTAGACAAAGAATTCAAATATTCCCTGATGTTTCATTCTTGACGCAGTCAAGAAGGAAACAATTTCTTATATTAAAGCAGAGGGTTTAAACTATTGGTGCTACATTTTTTTCTCAAATTCCCTTTTCAGAATAATAATTGTATTTTCTGTGAGTCACTGCATCTTGAAACATCCTTGAATGATAAAGACTGACAGAGTTGCTAATGTTAATGAAGATCTGTGAGGTATTAAGGAATTGAAATACAAATATATATTCTCATCTCTCTTCTGTTTTTTTTCTTATTGTTTTTCAATTTAACTGATTAAGTGGGATCCTCTTAATGTGGGCTATGGAGTGTAATTGTTTATTATGGTTCATTTATTTAATTTTCCTTGCATTGTGGTGTAACATCACAATACATTTTGGTATTGTTTGATCTTTGTTTGTATAAGACTGAAATTAATGCAGAATACATTACAGAAAAAGAAAGCCACGCAGAGCTAGTGCCCAGGGTCCTTCCTCCCTTTCTCGTGCAAAGCCGAAGCTCCTGTGGATCCTTGTGGGAGCTTCTGACACGCACTATTGTGGCCACCTCTGACATTATAATCTTGCAGGTGATGCCACTAGTGGTGAATGAGAATCCAAAAGGAAAAAGCCATCCGTACTTAATGTCTTCCTTACAAAGAGTCGTCGTAATGTCAGAGAGAGCAGCAAATGAATCCCACATTATATCCTTCCCAGTTCAAAAGTCAAGCAGAAGAGAGGATTGCCAAGGAGATAAAGAATGGTAACAAAACATTTTTCAGATACATCAGTGAAAAGAGAAAAGTTCAAAGTGGTATAGTGAAATTGAAAGGTGGAAAAGATCAATGCATGGAGAAAGACGAAGAAATGGCAGAAATATTAAACAAATACTTCAGTTCTGTGTTCACTAAAGAGGACCCTGGAGAAGGACCATCTCTACACAACAAGAAACTGGAGGGAAGCGAAACAGAGGAAAATCCATTTACAGTAGAAAATGTATGGGAAGAGCTAAAGAATCTGAAAGTGGCAAAGCCATGGGACCTGATGGGATTCATCCAAGGATACTGAAGGAGCTCAGAGATGTGCTGGCGGGTCCGCTGTGTGACCTGTTCAATAGATCCCTAGAAACGGGAGTGGTGCCGAGTGATTGGAGAAGAGCAGTGGTGGTCCCGCTTCACAAGAGTGGGAACAGAGAGGAGGCTGGTAACTACAGACTGGTTAGCCTCACTTCGGTGGTGGGAAAAGTAATGGAGTCACTGTTGAAAGAGAGAATAGAGAACTATCTACAGTCAGGAGAATTGCTGGACCAGAGGCAGCAGGGATTCACCAGGGGAAGATCCTGTCAGACAAATCTGATTGACTTTTTTGATTGGGTAACCAAGGAATTGGATCAAGGAAGAGCGCTCGACGTCATCTACTTAGATTTCAGCAAAGCTTTTGATACGGTCCCGCACAGGAGACTGGTGAATAAAACGAGAAGCTTAGGAGTGAGTGCCGAGTTGGTGACCTGGATTGCAAACTGGTTGACGGACAGAAGACAATGTGTGATGGTAAATGAAACTTTCTCTGAAGAGAGAGCGGTTTTAAGTGGTGTACCGCAAGGATCGGTGTTGGGATCGGTCCTGTTCAATATCTCTGTGAGCGACATTGCGGAAGGGATAGAAGGTAAGATTTGTCTTTTTGCGGACGACACTAAGATCTGCAACAGAGTGGACATGCCGGAAGGAGTGGAGAGAATGAGACGGGATTTAAGGAAACTGGAAGAGTGGTCGAAGATATGGCAGCTGAGATTCAATGCCAAGAAGTGCAAAGTCATGCATATGGGGAGTGGAAATCCGAATGAACTGTATTCGATGAGGGGGGGGGAGGCTGATGTGCATGGAGCAGGACAGAGACCTTGGGGTGATAGTGTCTAATGATATGAAGTCTGCGAAACAATGCGACAAGGCGATAGCAAAAGCCAGAAGAATGCTGGGCTGCATAGAGAGAGGAATATCGAGTAAGAAAAGGGAAGTGATTATCCCCTTGTACAGGTCCTTGGTGAGGCCTCACCTGGAGTACTGTGTTCAGTTCTGGAGACCGTATCTACAAAGAGACAGAGACAAGATGGAAGCGGTACAGAGAAGGGTGACCAGAAAGGTGGAGGGTCTTCATCGGATGTCATACGAGGAGAGATTGAAGAATCTAAATATGTACACCCTGGAGGAAAGGAGGAGCAGGGGTGATACGATTCAGACCTTCAGATACTTGAAAAACTTTAACGATCCAAAGACAACGACAAACCTTTTCCGTCAGAAAAAAATCAGCAGAACCAGAGGTCATGAGCTGAGGCTCCAGGGAGGAAGACTAAGAACCAATGTCAGGAAGTATTTCTTTACGGAGAGAGTGGTGGATGCCTGGAATGCCCTTCCGGAGGAAGTGGTGAAATCCAAAACTGTGAAGGACTTCAAAGGGGCGTGGGATAAACATTGTGGATCCATCAGGTCTAGAGGACGTGTATAAAGAGGAGGCAGCAAAACACTGCACGGAGTGGCAGTAGCCACAGAGGTATTCACGGAGCGGGATGCCAGTGACCAGTGGTTGGTGTTCCACCTTCACGGAGCAGAAGGATGGAGGGCTGCCATCTCCAAATTAAAAAACAAACAAAAAAAAACAGGGGTGGGTAAGAGTGTGTAAAATTAACGGAGAGTTCATAGGCTATGGGTATTACCAATTATTAGGCTTATTCAATATTTGTTGATAGTTAATGTGGCTTTCAATGCATACTTCACTTTCAATGCATATCCAGCATAGCTCTCTGCTTCAACAGCAGGGGAGAAGAAAAATTAATACTTCACGCATATCCAGCATAGCTCTCTGCTTCAACGGCAGGGGAGAAGAAAAACTGATACTTCACGCTTATCCAGCATCACTCTCTGCTTCAACTGCAGGGGAGAAGAAAAACTAATACTTCACGCATATCCAGCATAGCTCTCTGCTTCAACGGCAGGGGAGAAGTAAAACTAATACTTCACGCATATCCAGCATAGCTCTCTGCTTTAATGGCAAGGGAGAAGTAAAACTAATACTTCACGCATATCCAGCATAGCTCTCTGCTTCAACGGCAGGGGAGAAGAAAAACTAATACTTCACGCATATCCAGCATAGCTCCCTGCTTCAACGGCAGGGGAGAAGAAAAACTGATACTTCACGCATATCCAGCAAAGCTCCCTGCTTCAACGGCAGGGGAGAAGAAAAACAACCAATAAGGGCTGAATAACATAGTCTGGGTAAACAAATAAGCATGGCTGTAGCTTGCTTATTGCGGCGGTTACTACCCCTAACTAATCAAGCTTGATATTTCACTTGGATGCAGCTCCATCACTGCTCTCTGCATTAATGGTGGAGGTGAAAGGGAAATAGAACCAAAGAGCTAAGAGAAACAGATAAGTATGAAAGGAAAGAAGTGTGAAGCTTGCTGGGCAGACTGGATGGGCCAATTGGTCTTCTTCTGCTGTCGTTTCTATTTTTCTATGTTTCTATGTTTCAATGTTCCCAGTTCTCCAGATTGAGCATCAATCCACTCTTTCACTGCATAACTATGGGAAAGGGAGATTGCCCTGCATTGGAGCCTTCTCAATAACAATCTCTCACCATACTACAGGATTTCATTACAGCTATTGCATACCACGTGACTCCAATCGGCAGACGCGTCAGCCTCTCCCGCCCCTCTGAGGCGCGCATTACAACCTGGACCTACAATCGGCAGACGCGTCAGCCTCTCCCGCCCCTCTGAGGCGCGCATTACAACCTGGACCTACAATCGGCAGACGCGTCAGCCTCTCCCGCCCCTCTGAGGCGCGCTTTACAACCTGGACCTACAATCGGCAGACGCGTCGGCCTCTCCCGCCCCTCTGAGGCGCGCATTACAACCTGGACCTACAATCGGCAGATGCGTCAGCCTCTCCTGCCCCTCTGAAGCGCGCATTACAACCTGGACATACAATCGGCAGACGCGTCAGCCTCTCCCGCCCCTCTGAGGCGCGCATTACAACCTGGACCGATTTTCAAGGTCTTTCGGCATTTCAGTAATTTTTTCTAAGGGATTTCTGCAGGTCCTCTGCCTTTATTTCTGCAGCCTCAACTCGTCTCACAATTTCCTCCACTTCAGTTCGCAGGTCAGACACGGTCTCAAGAATTTAGTTTTTAGGGATCGATTTTAAAACGAGCGCGTGGCCGTCCATGTGCGCACGGTTCCCAGCGCGGGCACATGGACGCGCTGACTTTATAATATCTGCACGCTGGCGGGCGCCTGTTATAAAATCTGATGGCCACAAGCGTGTGCGGGTGGCGCGTGCGGGGGGAGGGGATTTTCATTAAATACGCACGGCGACGCAATCGGGCCTTCCCCAGTTCCCTCCCAGTCCGCTCCAATTGAGCAGCGAACTGGAAGGGAACTTGCCTAACCCCCTACCTAAACTTCCTCCCTCCTCCCCTCTCCTCCCCACCCCCTAAACCTAATCTGCCTTTCCCCACATTTTTTATTTCATTACTTACTGCTTCTCTGCAGCAGGAGTAATCTCTGAGCGCCAGGCGGCTGCCGGCATGCACTTCCCCGGAACAGCCACTCCGCCCCGCCCCTCCCTACGCCCCCAGGCCCCGCCCCCTTTTCAGGGCCTGGCGCTTGTGCGCGTATCGGGGGTTGTGTGTGTGGCCAGGCCCTTTAGAAAACGCACGTGCCGTGTGCAGGGCCCAACCACGCGCCTAACTGCTGGTATTTGAAAATTAGGACTTTAAACTTGTTATTTTATTGCATTTTCTTTCAAAGGAAAGGCACAGTCAAGAATAACAGAGAGATTGACTCAAAGCTCAAAATAAGATAATCTTCTGTCACAAGTAAAATATAAGAAGAGGAAGCATGTGGCAGACAAAATAGAAGTAAACATTGTTGAAAGACTGCCCGTCTGAATTAAAAACAGAAAAGTTTAAACTGTGCATCTGCACCAAGTCCAATATGGTCCCCATATCTGATGATAACGTTCCACATTGTCTTTTAACAAATAACTGATCTTTTCCATGGTTGCAGTTTCTGCCAGCGCAGTTCTGCCGTGATCCAGACTTTCACAAGTTAACATTACTACACTTAACCAATAGGCCTGGATGCTTTTGATGCAATGCAACACCGCTCTCTGCTTGGAAGGAGGGGGTGGGGGCTGATAGGAAAGAGGAATTCGGATTCAGAGACAACCAACACGAGCCTTGACTTTTTTACAGTCTGGGGCACTGATGCGCAGACATTAAGGGTAAAAAACACAGGACTGGTTCTACAGCCAAGTCCATACGCAAAGCACGTGAAGCAGCGCTGACCGATGCATCTATTTATTTATTTATGTATTTAGAACTTTTATATACCGACAATCATTTCGAACATCTAATCGGTTTACAGTGAACAGTAATTCAGCAACAGGCTTTACAGAGAAAATAGCAAAACAGGGAATTCACACCAACGAGAAACCAGGAACTATATGAGGAGCTCAAACAAAGAAACCTAAGTAAAATTATATGAAGAGTCCAAAAAACATAAGTACAAGAGCATGAAGAAGATCTGGGCAGGAGGTTACAATTACAGGGTGAGAGGAAGGTGAAAGAGGGAGGGGGAGGACTAGGGAGAGAGGATCAATCATGTGAAGGCTTGTTTGAAGAGCCATGTCTTAAGGTTCGGTTTAAATTTCTTGTAGCATGGTTCCTGACGAAGACTAGGGGGCATGTTGTTCCATAGGGTGGGACCAGCAATAGAAAGTGCACGGTTTGTGGTGGACTTAAGTTTAGAAAGTTTGGGGGAGGGTGTGCGTAATGTGGCCAGGTGTTGATTTCTGGTGGGTCTGCCAGAGTTGTGGAAGTGTAGATGCTCATTGAACCAGTGCATGTCTTTGGTGTGGAGAGATTTATGGATGATAGTGAGGGATTTGTATTGTATCCGGGATGTGATAGTAACCAGTGCAGATGTTTGAGTACGGGGGTGATATGATCATTTCTAGTTAGTGAGCATACGGGCAGCAGCATTTTGGAGCATCTGTAGGGGTTGGATAGCATTTTTTGGAAGGCTAGGAGGATGGCATTACAGTAGTCAACTTTGGACAGGATGATGGATTGTAGAATTGTGCGAAAATCATTTAGATGTAGTAGGGGTTTGAGTTTTTTTAACATGTGAAGTTTGAAGAAGCCATCTTTCAGGGTTGAGTTGATTAACTTTCTTAGATTGAATTGATTGTCTAGGATGACGCCGAGGCTACGAACATGAGGGGCGAGTTGGGTAGAGGTAGGTTAAGGTTGATGTTGCAGGGTGAGATGGCTAATAGCTCGGTTTTTGCAGTGTTAAGGGCAAGGTAGTTGTCGGAGAACAGGGAGCTAATGGAGGTGAGGGCTGATTCCCATATCTTGATGGCATTGGGCAGTGAGTCGGAGATAGGTATGAGGATCTGGATGTCGTCTGCATATATAAAATGTGGAAGACCAAGATCAGATAGGAAATGGCAAAGAGGAAGGAGGTAAATGTTGAACAGAGTGGAGGAAAGAGAGGAGCCTTGAGGGACAACTTGTGTCAAGTTAGATGGTTTTGATTCATTGTTCCCAATTTTTACTCTGTATTATCTATTGCTGAGGAAAGATTGAAACCAGCGGAGGGGGATGCTCGAAATGCCGATTTCTTGGAGGCGTTTTATTAATATATTGTGGTTCACCGTGTCAAATGCGGATGAAATATCGAGAAGAGCAAGGATGTATGATTGACCTTTGTCTAGGGCTTTTAGTATGTGGTCTGTAAGGGAGATGAAGAGGGTTTCGGTGCTGTGGTGTTTACGGAATCCATATTGGTGGGGAAGAGGATGTGATTTTCATTAAGGTAATCTGTGAGTTGACAATTGATGGGTTTCTCTAAGATTTTGGATATAAATGGAAGGTTAGAGATGGGGAGGAAATTGGCAGGTTCAGCAGGGTCAAGGGAGGGTTTTTTAAGAATGGGTTTTATGATGGCTTGTTTAAGTTGGTTTGGTACCGTACCAAGTGATATGGATCTATTCATGATGAGGGAAATAGGTTTGGCGATGATGTTGGGGATGGTGAGGAGGGTTTTGGTGGGAATGGTGTCAGATGGGTGCACTGCTTGTTTGATTTTTTGGGGGATGGATTCAATTTCCATCACAGTGGTAATCTTGAAAGACATGAATTGTCAGTGGTTTTCGATGCTTGAGTATTGGGGGGGTGTGATAGGGGAATCATGTTTATTGTGTGTTTCATGGGTATTAGCGGGTGAAGAAGGTGCGGGGAAGCGTGACGTGATATTGTGTATTTTGTTGTGGAAGTATAGGGCGAGGTTTTCACAGTTAGCCTTCTTGCCTGAATCGGGGGTGGCAGTGGGGGTTGATTTGGTTAAGTTAGACACAAGTTCAAAGAGGGCTCGAGCATTAAATTGGAATTGATGAATTCTTTGAGAGTAAAAATCTCTTTTGGTTTTGTCTATAGCCTCTTGGTAGGTATGGAAGTAGGATCTGAATTTTGTTAATTGGGCAGGTGTGGGATCTTTATGCCAGGTTTTTTCTCTTTTACGAAGGGTGTGTTTTCATAGTTTTGAGCTCTGAAGTGTACCAGGGCTTCTTATTGTGATTTGCTGTATTGATTTCACACGTGTGGGTGGGGCAAAGATTGTCGGCAACTGTACTGGTTAGCTGGGACCAAGAGGAAATAGCGGACTCAGCATTGGTAAGGTCAAGGTTGGTAAGTTCTTCAATAAGGGCTGGGATAAGGTCATCGGTTTTACAGGGTCTACGGAAGTGGATTGTTTTTTTGGGGGGTGTGGGGTTACTAGTGTTTTTGATAGTACAAGTGGTTTTGATTCGGAAGTGGGCAGACCAGGGGATCGGGGTGCATTTAGGTGGGTCTGATAGGATAAGGGCGTTGGTGAAGATAAGGTCGAGGGTGTGGCCTGCCTTATGTGTAGGATCAGTAATTATCCGATTGAAGCCTAGAGCATTCATTGAACCGAGTAGTGCATCACAGGAGGCTGATAAGGGAATGGTGTCTAAATGGAGATTAAAGTCCCCAAGAATGATGGCGGGTGTATTTATGTTAAGATTATTGGTGATATATTCAATCATAGGGGATGGGTTGTTGTTAAGGATCCCTGGAGGTGCGTAAATTAAGCAGACTTGGAGGTTGGGTGATTTAAATAATCCAATCTCTAATTTGTGGGGAGGGAGGGGGGGGAATCGATTGATGGCTTAATCTTAGGCTCTTTTTTGCGGCTAACAGGAGGCTGCCACCTTGTTTCCTGGGTCTTGGAACACAGAGATAATGTCGTATAGGTCAATAGGAAGTTGGTTGAGCAGGACTGTGTCAGAGTCTTTTAGCCATGTCTCAGTGATGGCACAAATATCCGGATGATCATCTGAGAGGATGTCATTAAGTAATACCGGTTTTTTGACGATTAATTGGGCATTTAGGAGGAGGATGGTGAAGGTGGTAAGGCCAATTAGTTGTGTGAAGGGAGTGGTCATGATGGGGAGCAGAGATCTATGGTGTTGCTGGGGGGTTATGGGCTATGGGTGAGTATTAGGGGTGTAATGCTTGAGAGTGGGGATGGGGTAAGAACGCATGGTGAATGTGTGGAAGGGAGAACTGACTAGAGAGGGTGAAGGTGAGGGGGTACGGGGGGGCTATCGAAAGTGGGGTGAAGGGCAGGAGAAGCTAGGGGCGAGAGAGGGAGGATACAAGGGGGGTATAGTTATGGGTTGGCCGGTAGGAATTTCGGGGGAGGGAAAGGTGGTGAGTGACAGGGGTGGGCAGTAGGGTTTTAGAGTGAATTTATGGTCCAAGTCTAGTTAAGGGCATAGAGCATGGCAGTGTGTAGAGAGCGAGACGCAAGTAAAGTAAGATGGTAATCGGTGGAAATGTTTCAGGGGAGGGGAGTAGCAGTGTGATACTTTATTTTGAGAGGGAGGGGGTAGATGTTGGAAGAAGGACAGTAGAGGGGTGAGGGAATAGAAGGGAGCAGGCAGTTGCCGGGAGGGGGGAATGTGGCGACACTAAGGAGCGCACTAGTTGCGCTCCTTTGTCGCGAGACGCCCGGCGCGAGATGCCTGAGAAGAGTGTCTTGCTTTTAAAGGGCCTCCCTGCCGGAGGTGAGGTGCGTCGGGGGGTGGTGTCCGCTGTTGGCATCTCGATCGGCTCGGGGCCGCGTGCAGGCTACATGGGGGCAGCCTGCACGGCGCGGCAGACACTACCACGGGAGGCTTGCTGGGCAGACTGCATGGACCATTGGACGTCTTCCGCTGTCATTTCTGTGTTTCTATATTAAGCAGCATTTGGCGTGATGACTATTTCTTCCAGCAGTTTCTTTTCCTCCAGTGGTGCATTACATGCAGAACCTGCCTTCCTGAAGTTTCCAGTCTAGTTTTTGTCTGCATGGAGTTACTTATCCTGTATTTGGTGAGGGTCTGCTTTTCTGGCTGAAGTGAGCGATTCTGCTAGCCTGTGTTTTCTGTGTAGGGATCTGTAGCAGTGCAGCTTGTTCTCCTTTCAGATTTGCTCTTCCAGTAAGAGATGTGCAGTATTCGGGTTGCAGAAATGCTTTTCTCTCTGCTGGGTTGAGCTAAGTTCCAGGTGTTAGTGCTGCATTTGTCTGGCAGGTTGGCTGCAGAAATGCTGAGTGTGTTTTCCCAGGGTTTTGTCTTACTTCACAGACAGCTGGTAGTGGAAGGAGTTTATGTCCTGGATTTGCTAAAAGCACCCATACATTAGGCGCTGGCTGGGAAGGCGGGGGAGGGGAGGGAAATACTTTTACTCCTGCAAAAGGAGCACGAGCACCGTGACCCCCACGTGACTTGAGGGACGGTACAGGGCTTTGAAAATTGTCCTCCATAGTTTTGGGTCAAAAATATTTTCTCTTTGTAAAATTTTAATAGTTCACATCATAGTTACGTTATAAGGGGAATAGAGAAAAGATTTCTCAGTGTAATTCCTGGATGCTACAGATGGCCTAGGTAGCTGCGTGCATATTGCTCTTGAACCTGAATGCTCTCTGATAGAAGTGGATTAAAAGCAGAGACTAAAACCCTAGGCCACGTCTTATCTGGCTGACCCTAATCCAGTTCCTGTTCTGCCTGCACTGTCATTTACCAGGAGGAAAAGGTTTCTCATTCTGTGAGCGCAGTAACATTAAGGCTGGTATCGCTGATGCACAGTAAGGCAGCAGCACAATGCTCTGAGGCCTTGTGATAGACTGGGTGTCAGCATGGTCAGCTCTCCTTAACACTGCATAATGTAATCAGGAAGCAGAGGACCCCGTTCCACCTCAGGCTCGCTCTGATTCTTGCAGGCAGTGCCTATCTGAACACCAGACATCTCTGCTAGTAGCGCTGCTTCTCATATCTACACCTGAAAAGCTGTCCCTGTTCCGTGGAGCTTACAAGCTGGTGCAGGCGCCCATAAAACAAAAGGCTGCAGGAAATGTATTTATTATTAGTCATCTGTCTTCAGTCACTGGGGATCTGGGTGGATAAAGAACTGAGATTTTCAGAGGGTCAGCAGCTGCCATCTAGTGGAAGAAACACAGATTCAGATTCAAGAATCGATATTGGAATGACGATCTCTAGATGTCTTGTAGAAACACTGTCACAGCTTTTCAAGTTTGACACTCCACTGGTGTTTCTGCAGAAGCCTCTCTGCAATCGAGGGAGTGACCTGCGACAACACCAGGTCCCAGCAGCTGGAGGGGAGCAGCACTTTTCAAGGCTCATAGAAACAGAGAAGTGACGGCAGAAGAAGACCAAACGGCCCATCCAGTCTGCCCAGCAAGCTTTCACACTTATTTTATTTCTCATACTTATCTGTTACTCTTGGCCCTTATTAGTAACTTTTTGGTTCTAGTTACCATCCACCCCCACCACTAATGTAGAGAGCAGTGCTGGAGCTGCATCTAAGTGAAGTATCAGGCTTAATTGGTTAGGGGTAGTAACTGCTGCAATAAGCAAGCTACTCCCACGCTTATTTGTTTACCCAGCCTGTGTTGGTTGTTGTCTGAATATAAATCCCCTTATCATTAAAATCATCCATTGTACCTGAAGACTGGAGGATAGCTAATGTAACCCCAATATTTAAAAAGGGCTCCAGGGGCGATCCGGGAAACTACAGACCGGTTAGCCTGACTTCAGTGCCGGGAAAAATAGTGGAAAGTGTTCTAAACATCAAAATCACAGAACATATAGAAAGACATGGTTTAATGGAACAAAGTCAGCATGGCTTTACCCAGGGCAAGTCTTGCCTCACAAATCTGCTTCACTTTTTTGAAGGGGTTAATAAACATGTGGATAAAGGTGAACCGGTAGATGTAGTGTACTTGGATTTTCAGAAGGCGTTTGACAAAGTTCCTCATGAGAGGCTTCTAGGAAAAGTAAAAAGTCATGGGATAGGTGGCGATGTCCTTTCGTGGATTGCAAACTGGCTAAAAGACAGGAAACAGAGAGTAGGATTAAATGGGCAATTTTCTCAGTGGAAGGGAGTGGGCAGTGGAGTGCCTCAGGGATCTGTATTGGGACCCTTACTGTTCAATATATTTATAAATGATCTGGAAAGAAATACGACGAGTGAGATAATCAAATTTGCAGATGACATGCTCACACTTACATAGGCCTCAATCACACAATTACACTCGTGCTCACTTTCTTTCTCTTATATACACAGGCTCTCTCTCTCTCTCACTTACACATACAGGTTCTCAATCACACACATATACACACGCTCACTCACTTACATAGGCCTCAATCACACAATTACACTCGTGCTCACTTTCTTTCTCTTATATACACAGGCTCTCTCTCTCTCTCACTTACACATACAGGTTCTCAATCACACACACATACTAAACTATGCAGAGATTACAAGGCAGGAATTGAGAAGTTATACCAAGTTCAGATACCAGGCCAGCTGTCCAGTGAAAGAACTCAAAGACTGTCATTTCATAGTGATGGCGTCAAGGAAAGATGAGGCTACAATATCACTCAACTAACTCGCTGCCACTCAGAGTAACAGGCAATAGGAGCACAGCTCAAGGAAAGACAAGCAAGACGTTAGCACCCAGTGAAAATGAAAGTCCTGGCTTGACTAGGGAGCTTCGTATCAAGACAACTAAAAGAGCAGTCAGGACTTGGGTGAAAATGCTGGTCCAGAAGCATTATCCGATTTTATTCTGTCAACCCTCAGTAAAACGAGATAATGGCAGTAGGACCAGGGGTCATGAGATGAAGCTGGAGGGAAGGAGGCTCAGAATGGCAAGGGGATGCCTTGACTAACCGTAGTGAAGATATCTCACTCCTGAATAAGGAGTGAGCAAATCACTTTCAATCCCAGATTCATATTTCCTATTGCTTCAGTTACCACCAACCTGTGTGAGAAAATATCAACATTGCAAAGAGCAAAAGGTGTGACATCAAGTCATAATAACTTGTGCTGCACTTGTAAAACTGTGAAAGTGTGCGATAATGACTGTTACCCTCACCGGAGTATAAGTGCAAAGGGCACATCACATTCACTGAACATTACAGGCTAATAACACAAGTATATTTACAGAGAAGAAGACGCTCCTTGTAACCTAGCAAATGATGACAGATGTGCATATACAATTTCCAACACCAACACCGTGCACTTATTTTTCAGCCTTCCTATCTGTTCCAAGCATTGCCAAGTTCTTCATCATCATGGGTGTCGGCCTTCCTGTTCTCTTTGAGCCTGGATAAACTCATAACACTGCTGTTCAGGGTTGTATCTGCCACTCCATTCTTGTTACCCACAAGCTTTTTTTTCTGAGCCCTGATGCAATTGTTTTGGATCGTAACTGCTGCCTTGGCAGGTTATCTCAATGAACTTCAATCTATTCTCTTGCCATGATGTATCCTCTGTGCTTATCCCATGCATTTTTATGTTATTTATTTCTTATGTTCTGCTGTTCAGGTACTGTGGGCTCACAATCTAAGCTGTACCTGAGGCAATGGTGAAGTGACTTGCCCAAGGTCACAAGGACAGCAGCAGCAGATTTCCCTGGTTCACAGTCCCGCTGCTCTAACTGGACTCCTCCTCCACTTAACTCCATTACAATCTGTCTCCGCCACCTACACCTACATAGCCTATCTCAACGGTTCTCAACCCGTGTGTCACCAAGCTCAGGCAGGCGTGTCGCCACTCTTCTCGGTCCCCCGCTGACCCTGCTGCTCCCCCTGTCCCAGGGAAATGGGAACTATTCCTCTGCCTGGGCAGAACAGGGCAGGAGAGCTGGAGTCAGTGGCACCAGCAGGGTCTCTTCTTCCTGCTCCCCCCATCCCCGCAGCCTGGAAGAGGAAGTGGAGTGCAGCGGCTCTGAGGAAATCTTTGCTTTCTACCAATTTCATTATCCATTCCCTTACAGAAATAAGAAAAAGGGCCCAGCAAAAGAACAGAGAGGTGAGAACTCCCCGTGCAGCAACACCGTTGGGGAGAAGGCAAAGGAAGATCCCTCCCTCTTCCAATTATCTCGCCCGCCTCCCACCACATTTAAATGGCCGAGCAGCGCCAGCTGCCGCATGCAGAAAGGGGCACCACAACCTGCAGTGAAGCCTGAGCAGTAAATAAATAAACGCTACTTTCAGACGACTACAACTATCTCCTCAGCCTCAACAATGAATGAGCAGCTCTTATAACGTTAACCCTACTGAAACTCCACCTATACTCAAAACTCAAAACCTCTAAATTAACAACAACTGAACAAATTCTGATATTAAGAAATCACAGACCTCAAAAAAGAAAACAAAAGAAATCTTATCTATACAAATATAACAAAAAACCCTCAGGGAATTCCATTCAAGTCT
This sequence comes from Rhinatrema bivittatum, assembly GCF_901001135.1. Taxonomy (NCBI): domain Eukaryota; kingdom Metazoa; phylum Chordata; class Amphibia; order Gymnophiona; family Rhinatrematidae; genus Rhinatrema; species Rhinatrema bivittatum. Next base: position 94,311 of record NW_021820880.1, on the reverse strand, counting down.
CATACTAACACTACTTTTACTTAATGTTCAATCCTTAACAAAAAAATCCCTCTCATATACGACCTCTTAGAAGAACTAAACACATCTATTTTTTGCATCACAGAAAGAATACGACAATGTTCTCCTAAACCAAACTGACAATCCAAACTATGAGATTTTTCATTTTCCCAGGCACAAAAGAAAAGGAGGTTTACAAACAATTTGCAGAAAAGAACTTAAGCCTTATAATGTGGAAATAAACCCTCCTAATAAGTGGCTATACTTAAATCACAAAAAATAAACATCTGTCTGATATGCAGACCTCCTGGAACCTTACAAAAAGACTGCTCATCATTATTCAAACTCTTTACTAAATCATTCCCAAACCCTGAATCAACAATAATTGTTGGTGACTTCAACCTCCATGTTCATGACTTACAAAAATCCAATGCATGCAAAATCTTTCTAGATACAATGGCTGCTATGAGCTGGAATCAATTTGTAAATAAACCAACACACAAAGCTGGCCACATTCTCAACTTAATATTTGCAAATCAAAACAAATGCCACATTTCTTTATCTCACAAAATCATACCATGGTCAGACTACCAACTGATTAAAGTTGATATTACTCTACAAACCTCACAACAATTAATAACAAATAATTACTTAACCATCAAATACTAAAAAAAAAAAAAAAATAGATCCCAAAATTATTGAAGAATACATCAAAAACAAATTATCTGAATTAGATGTAGACAATTCTTCTTCATTATTAGACTTTTGGTATAAAATCATAAATGAAATTGCTGATGATCTTTGCCCTCAACACCAATAAGACCAAAATAATTTGCCTAAGAAAACACATCCCCAAAACCACCTATTCTTAACATTGAAATTGCGAAAATTGCACTTTCAGATGAAGTTCGTGATCTAGGAATCCAAATTGATGAAAATATCAATATGAAAAAACATAACACAAAGATAATCAAAACTGGTTATGCTAAACTCAGAATGCTACACCGCCTGAATCCATTGCTTACTTTCCAAGACTTCCGCACAGCTCTGCAGATTCTGATTTTTTCCAACCTAGTCTACTGCAACTCCCTACTGCTTGGACTCCATTCAGACATAATTCAACTCCTGCAACTCCTTCAAAATGCTTCAGCCAGACTTCTTACCGGAACAAGAAAATTTGATCATATAACTCCCACTCTGATAGACCTTCACTGGCTTCCAATATCCTTCAGAATCCAGTACAAAGTATTATCACTTATTTTCAACATTGTCAACAATATTGACCCATCCCCTCCAGGAATTTCAATTCAACTCTACAATCCACTAAGAAATTTAGGATCTCAAAATAAACGCATTCTCTCTAATCCTCCCAATAATATTATACACCTATCACAGATTAGAGAACGTGTGTTTACTATTGCTGGACCTCAACTTTGGAACTCTTTACCTAGTATTCTAAGACTTTCAACTGAAAAAAAGAAATTCAAACAAGATCTTAAAACTTGGCTCTTTAAAAAAGCCTATGAACTAACTTAAAATTAATCTTTGACAAAATCTCTTCAGATTTGTATATTCATGAAAACAGATCATACCCTTACCTTTTTCTAATGTTATTTCAACTCCTATTTGAATTACCTCCTGAACTTTTTAATCTGTTGTTGATGTAATTACTATTTTTCTTATATTTGTTACTTTCTCGTTTATTCTAATACTGTTGGAATTTTTCTATAACCTTATTTACAGTGTAACTCAATGCTAAATGTAAACTGTTGTGATCTACTTCTGGAACGATGGTATATAAAAAGCATAAATAAATAAAATAAATAAATAAATATGCGTCCTCTTCAGCGCTCCCTGCTATCTTGGTGGAATCTGCAGTCTTAGGACCATTCGATTCAGCTCCACCTGCCGATGCAAGCCTTCTCCCAATTGCAGTGATGGCTGCAGGCAGATCATCTACAGAAGAGAGTTTCGCTAGTCCTGACAATGGATGTGAGACTCCTTGGTTGGGGAGCTCACTGTCAGGAGCTGATGGTGCAAGGGTGCTGGAGTGCAGAGACATCAATCACCCGGAGGCCAGGGCAGTCTGGTTGGCATGTTTACAGTTCGGTGACAGGCTGCAGGGTTGCTCAGTCCGCATAATGTCGGACAATACAATGACTGTGGCTTAAATCAATTGGCAGGGGGGTACCAAGAGCCAGCAAGTGTCGCAGGAAATAGAAGATCTTATGGAATGGGCAGAGGTGCATCTCCAGATGACCTCAGCCTCGTACATCACAGGCTAAGATAATGTAAGAGCAGACTTTCTCAGCAGGGAGAGTCTGGATCCAGGAGAATAGGTGTTGTCAGATGAGGAGTTTCAGCTGATTCCGGATCACCGGGGTCTTCCATTCCTGGATCTGTTGGCGATTTTGTGCAGTGCGTAAGTTTCACAAATCTTCAGCCACAGAAGAGATCTGAGATAACAACATAAGATCATTGGGGATTGATGCCCTAGTGCAGGAGTGGCTGGAAGACAAGTTGCTGTATTCCTTTCTTCCATGGCCCAGGTTGGTCAGATTGATTCGAAGGATCGAACGCCACAGAGGGATGGTGGTTTTGGTTGCTCTAGATTGGCCTAGGAAACCATGGCATGCAGATCTGCGGAGGCTTCTTGTGGAATTGCCTCTTCGACTTCTGGTGTACAGGAACCTGTTGCAGCAGGGGCCAGTCCTTCACGAAGATATGACTCAATTTTGTCTTACAGCATGGCCCTTGACAGAGCTTGCTTGCTGAAACATGGATACTCTGCTGCAATGATCTCTGCCTTGCTAAGAGCTAGAAGTTCTCCATTTCTTCTGTCTATGTGCGGATCTGGAGTGTGTTTGAGGCCTGGTGTGAGGATCGTGGGACTCTTCATTTTGCAATTTTTGCAGGATGGCTTGAATAAAGGCTTGGCCCTTTATTCCTTAAGGGTACAAGTAACTGCTCTTGTCTGTTTCAGGGGTCCAATCAATGATGGATCCTTATTGGCTCATTCTGATGTGGTCCATTTTCTGAAAGGAGTGGAACACCTTCGTTGTCCTTTGCGTTTCCAGTGCCCCTATGGAGTCTCAATTGATTGTGGATTTTTTGGTAGGCCCTACGTTTCGACCGCCATGTACTCTGTCCTTGCAGTTTCTGACCTTTACAACAGTGTTCCTTGTGGCAAATTGTTCTGCACAGAGGGTTTCCGAGCTGCAGGCCTTGTCTTGCCAGGAGCCATTTCTCTTTTTACTGAAAGTGGTCTCTGAGTTTCAATTGAACAAGTTCATCTCCCTGCCATCTCATGTCAGGGAGAGAGATGTAGAAGAGTCTCACCTGTTGCACCCCTTGGATGTCAAGTGGCATATTGTTGGTATCTGGATGTCACTGGGCCTTTGCGTAGGTCGGATTGCCTGTTTGTCCCTCATGGTGGTACTAGACAGGGAGAGCCAGTCTCGCGGGCTACGATAGCTCACTGGATTTAGGAGGTAGTCACGACTGCATACATGGATGCTGGGAAGCTGTTACCTAGTGGGTCTCAGGTCCATTCTGCTCTAGCTCAGGCAGTGTCATGGGCAGAAGTTAGATTGTTCTCTTCTGTCGACATTTGCCGAGTTGTGATGTGGTCCTCCTTATACACCTTTCCAGGTATTATCGTCTGGATGTGCAAGCCGGGGAGCATACAGCCTTTGCATGTGCAGTTTTGATTGGACTGCGGGTAGCCCACCACCCTATTTGGGAGTAGCTTGGGTACATCCCACCTGTTCTGGATTCATCTGATTGGTCTCTATGAAATGAGAAATTACTACTTACCTGATAATTTCTTTTTTTTTTTTTAGGACAGTCACATGAATCCAGCTTCCCTCCCTTGGCTGCTTTATGATTGCATAATGATCCTCCTAGGTGCCTAAGTGTTACAGGGCTTACTTACTGGAAAGTTGTACTACAGTCCCTAAACTAGTGTTATTACATTCTTGTCTGAGTTCAATGATGCCTGTTGGCTGAGCATTGCAATGATTATCTGTGTTTCATGAAGTTTTTTGCTAGTCTGTTGATTGATGTTTTTGAAGAGAATATTGGCAGGCTGATGTAACTACATGGGTTTATATCTTGTGATGTCAGTTTACTCTGTCTCCATCTGCTGGTAGGAGTGCATAACCCACTTCTCCTGGATTCATCTGACTGTCCTAAAGAGAAGGAAATTATCAGGTAAGTAGTAATTTCTCAATATACATCACTATAAAGCCCTAGTAGCACTGCTCCCAGGTGATAGAAACATACTGAGTGTAGGATTTCCTAGATAGACAAGCAGAAACGTGGAGTATGTAGGCAAGCCTCATATTACCCTCTAGCAACAGACCTTTCTGCTTTGAGAAAAGATGCTAGTCATTGGGGAAAACACAACAAAAGAGAACAGAAGTTTAAGAGATTGACTTTAAAAGCGTTGCTCATGCAAAAATTCCCACATATATGTGCATGTGGGCCACGCGTGAGCAACGCAGATGTTTAAAAGCCGCTAATTATGCGTGTATATATCCGTGCACATGTGAAGAATAAGAGGGTGGAAAAAGGGTGGGGCATGGGCAGGGCATAGGCGTTCCAGGGTGGGGACAATACTTGTGCACATAACTCCATGTTTTAAAACCAAAAATCACAACGTGCGTATGCGAGATATCCGTGTAACTCGACTGCTGCTCCTGTTGAGGAGTAAGTCTGCAGATCTCAAGTTTCAGGGCTCATAAGACAGGCTGAGAGGTCCAGGTCAATTGGGCAGTCTGCAGGATGAAGAACCAGAGGGCTCCGAAAGACCTCTCTATAAACCGGTGGAATAATTGTAAAACTGCGAATATGTCTTGTGCGAGCACGTTTTACAATCTGCTTACTTACCTGCATGAAAGCTGACATGGTCTTACTGAAGACTGTGCTCGAGTAACCTCTTAAAATCAGGATCATCCTTACATGCGGGTGGTGTATTTTAAAACATAGGTGCGTAAGTTGTGCATGATTAAAAATGCTAGCGTATCCTTGCTCTCATGCCGATATGCGCACGCACACTCGTTTTAAAATTACCATCCCCTCCTACACTGGTCAAACAAGCTAAGTGTTAGGAATTGTGGACCCTTGCCCCTGCTGGCCGGCAGCAGAGGCAACAGGAACTTCGCCAGTACCAGCCCTCGTTCCCCGCAGGTGGAGCCCTTGGGTGCCGGGGCCGGCTGGTCTTAGGTGGGCCTCGGTGTGGCTGATCCCGGAGGAGACAGGCGGCAGGAAGCAGGGAGTGTTGGGGAGGTCGATGCAGTCCAAGATCAAGGTACCCTCGAGGAGAGAGAGAGAGACGGCCTCAAGGGATGAGATGCTACAGCAGTTCCGGAGACAGAAGAGCAGGAGCACGTGGGGCAGGCCCCGTGGAAAGGACGTGCAGGAGCAGAGGCCTGTACAATGTTATGATGAAGCAGGCCCTGAGCAGGGAATCCGCTGTGACAGGTTCTAGTGGGGTAGGAACGCTGAGGCACTGCCTGAGAAGCGGCAGCGCAGTAGCAGGAATCTGTGAAGCAGAAGTGCTGAGAGATACCCCGAGGAGCGGGGGGCACAGAGACACAGTCCTGTAATGTAGAGGTGCTGAGGCAGGTCCTGAGGTAGCATCTCGTGACGTAGAATCTCTGACCCAGGCTCCGAGGGGTGGAAGCGCCGAGACAGGGTCTCGTGTTGTAGCAGCGAGGACCCTGCCTCGGCGCCCCGAGGAGCGGGGTGCCGAGGCAGGGTCCCAGATGTAGAAGCACTGAGGCAGGCCCTGAGGAGCGGGAGTGCAGAGACAGGGATTCCGAGGAGTAAAGCAGGATCCGTAGCATAGGAACAACAGGTCCGCAGTACTGGAGCAAGCATCAGCGAGGAACCAGGGAACCTGTTGCCAAGTCAGTTAGTGGTGGAGAGAGGTAGTCCTTAAATATCCTGGGCCAGTGATGACATCAGCCGGGGACGAGCCTGAAGTTCCCGCCATTGACCCTTTAAAGGGAGGGGAGGCCCAGGGTCGGAAAGTTGGTCAGCGGTGTCCCAGCCGCCACCTGGAGCACAGGAAGCCAGGAGGAATGTGGTGGCTGCTGTTACGTCGGCCGGCCACGGTACCTGTGACCGGCCTTCCTCACCTCTCGTCACCTTCCCGGGGACAGGCTCCGGGCCCTTCCCAACTTGGAGAGAGCATCTCCAACGCTGCCCTCCTTACAGCGGCCCTGTCTGCTATCAGCAGCTTCGCGGTACGGCAGAGACACCACCACCACCGCTTCCTTTGCAGGCCTGGCTCCCTAGGCGCGTGCGCGCCTTACTAGAATATTTAAAGGGCCCGTGGCATGCTAAGCCTGCCAGCCATTCCCACAGTGACATCACTGGGGCTGGTATATACGACCGGGCCTAGCCTTTGTTAGTTGCCTTCGCAAGAGGTCTCCTTGCTACTCATTGCCTTTGGTGATTCTTTGTGTTCCTGTTTGTCTTCTGTGTTCCCGATTTCCTGCCCTTCCTCCGATTGACTCCTGGATTCGACCTCTGCATTGCCTGACTACACTTCTGACCCTCTCCGAGCCACGACCTCTGCATTGCCTGACTATGCTTCTGACCCTCTCCGAGTCATGACCTCTGTATTGCTTGACTATGCTTCTGATCCTCTCCTAGCCACGACCTCTGCATTGTCTGACTATGTGTCTGACCCTCTCCGAGCCACGACCTCTGCATTGCTTGACTATGTGTCTGACCCTCTCCGAGCCACGACCTCTGCATTGCTTGACTATGCATCTGACCCTCTCCGAGCCACGACCTCTGCATTGCCTGACTACGCTTCTGACCCTCTCCGAGCCAAGACCTCTGCATTGCCTGACTACGCTTCTGACCCTCTCCGAGTCATGACCTGTCTGTATTGCTTGACTATGCGTCTGACCCTCTCCGAGCCACAACCTCTGCATTGCTTGACTATGCTTCTGACCCTCTCCGAGTCATGACCTCTGTATTGCTTGACTATGCATCTGATCCTCTCCTAGCCACGACCTCTGCATTGCCTGACTATGCGTCTGACCCTCTCCGAGCCACGACCTCTGCATTGCCTGACTATATGTCTGACCCTCTCCGAGTCATGACCTCTGCATTGCTTGACTATGCGTCTGACCCTCTCCGAGCCACGACCTCTGCATTGCCTGACTATGCGTCTGACCCTCTCCGAGCCATGACCTCTGCATTGCCTGACTACGCTTCTGATCCTTTCCGAGCCACGACCTCTGCACCGGCCCTGACTCCAGTTCATCCTACGATGCCTCTTCAGTCTACGTCCTGGACTTGGCCTACTCAGGCTTCGGCCAGTTCTTGCTCGGGCGCCTCCTGTCCGACTTTGCTCCTATTGGTGCCCTGTCTCCGGGACTCCGCCTCGTCCAGTGCAGACTCCTTCATTCCACTGTTGCTGCCTCAGGGCTGACCTCCCTGTTCTTCCATCGACGACAACATACGGAGGCCCACCTAAGTCCAGCTCGCCCTGGTACCCTGGGAGTAGGAATAGCCTAGTGGTTAGAGCAGTGGACTACGAACCAGGAGACCAGGGTTTGAGTCCTGCTGTTGCTCCTTGTGACCTTGGGCAAGTCACTTTACCTTCCATTGCCTCAGGTACAAACTTAGATTGTAAGCCCTCTGGGGACAGGGAAATACCTACAGTACCTGAATGTAAACTGATGTGATATCTCAGATCAAATGTCAGTATATAAAATAAATAAATACCCAAAGGCTCAACCTGTGGGGAATGAGGGCTGGTATTGGTGAAGCACCAGTTGGCCTCTGTTCCCAAGCCCACTCCTCCTGCCAACAGTGGGGACCCATAGGATCCCTCCTACAGGGTAGCATCAACCCCACCTCGGTCCAAGGGTCCACCTCCAGCTCAACAGGTTGCAAAGGCCATGGACTTGGCGGATCTGTCAGCTCCCCAGGCCATTCTGGGCTTAGCCCAGAAGATCCAAGAGCAGCAACGTTTCCTGGAAGCATTGGCAGCCTCAATCAAGCACTTAAATGGCCACTTGGATTCCCATCCTGTAGACCTAGCCACATTGAAGTCCATTCCTGGACTAGTCCTGAAGCTTCAGAGTCTCCAGTCAACCCTAGAACTGGTGGTGGCGGATGTGACTCGCCTTGCCGCTCGTCAAGACTCCCTGACTCAGTTTAACCCACCACCACCATCCCCGGTGGCCTCCATGCCGACTTCCAACCCTGGACGAGTGGTTATTTCTTTGCCCCGTTAATTGGGAGACCCCAAGCAATATTGGGGTTTTCTAAATCAATGCCAGATGCATTTCACTCTGCAATCTGCTCTTTTCCCAAACGACTTAGTCAAGACAACTTTTATTTTATCCCTATTGGATGGCAAGGCCCTAGCCTGGGCCTCCCCGTTATGGGAGCGCTCAATCCCCTGCTTTCTAGTCTTCTACAGTTTATTTCTGCCTTCAAGCTAATTTTTGAGGAACCTGGCAAGCTTCCCTCGATGGGCTCCGACTTGTTACAGCTAAGACAAGGGACTCGCTCCTTGACCGATTATGCAATCGAGTTCCGTACGTTGGCCAGTCAGCCTCCGTTCTCCAGCCTACTCCGCCTGCCGACGGTGGGGACCCCTCCTACAGGGTAGCATCAACCCCACCTCGGTCCTAGTGTCCACCGGTGCAACAGCTGCGGCTGCGAGAGTAGCGGGAGTAGATGGCCAGGCATGACATGTGGTGAGTTGAGCCGGCTGCGGGCGGCCGCGGCTGGTGGCTGTAACAGTAAGCAATTCTTCTTATGGAGGCAGAGATAATTTGTAAGAGACAGAGGGAAGCTAATGTGGGAATATGAAAACCAAAGTCAGAGAAGGAAAGAGCGGAGAACAAGGGCAGCAGATTCACATGGGACAGACATTGTAGTACCAGGCTCAGAAAATACGTCAGCAAGTATGATGAAAGCATCAAGACTGCGAGTAACAAAGCTGAAACAGAACGTGCAAAGCCAAAAAAGACAGGAGTTGTGAGCCAACACATCGAGAGAACAATGAACAGTATCTGAGAATCCGGATGCAGTTATGGGTTTGTTCAGTTGAACAGAACTGTTCTTGTTTATTTTTTTTTTTTAAAGAAAAGCTATCGCAATCACAGTGTTTTTGTAAGTTGTATAGAGGCTAATATTCAGACTGCCTGCACGATTTGCAGGCCTGCACGCCAGTTCTGTGTGGGTTGGTGCCGCAGGCAGTCTTTACCTTGTGCACTCTGCAGATGGAAAGCCGGCACGGGGATTTCACAATGACTTTTTTATTCACGCTTCTTCTAATGCCATCCCTGATTCTTTACCCACTTTCCCCACATACTGATGGGAGGGCAATCTTCAAAGGTTTTTTTTTCTGAGGGTAAACTCCCAGTCATCCACAAAAATCCCTTTTAAAAATTGCTCCTCCATCCAGCGGACACTAAAATAATAGAGTTGCCAGTTACATAATAAGTGATGGCCCATCAGTCTGTCCAGCTAAGATTCTGCCTCTCTGCTTAGATGTTTACTGTGTGTGATTTTAAATAACAAGTGCTTGCTGGGAGGATTTCCTGTCCTCCCAATAAGCACTTTTAGGATTGGCCTTCAGTCCTGCCTTCCTCAGACTTGTTAGGATAGCTGGAGTTGGCTTAGATGTGCCTTCCAATCTGGGCTGTATATCTTAATGTCATCCAAGTAGGCAGCTGCATAACTCTGCTGTGGGTGCAACAGGCAGTCCACCAAGCTCTGAAACATTGCCATGGAGTCCAGCAGTCTTCTCCTTCGCTGCTGGTGTGAGAGACACATGCAATACCCTTTTTTAAGGTCCAGGGTAGAAATGAACTGGGCTGACCTCAGACACTCAATCAGCTTGTCCACTTGAGGCACTGGGTATGTGTCGAGTTTAGAGACCTCATTGACCTTTTTAACATCAATGCAAAACCTGGCTTTGGCAGCAGCACTATGAGTGAGGACCAGTCACTATTAGATTGCTCTACACCTCCGAGCCAGAGCATTCCATCTCAATGGTGCAGTGTGTGCCCTTGGGAGTCCAATGGGGCTGTTATTGCATGACAACTCCAGGAGGCTTAATGATATCATATTGCCCAAAGTGGGTTTGACCCGGGTCCACTGCTACATAGGATGTTCTAGGCCATCTAGAAATTGTTTCAGCAAAACTGCTTTGGCTCTCTCCATTCTGGTCTTCCTTTCCAGCTGCATCCACTTCCATGCTGCATGCTTAAGTCTGTGGAAAAGGTTCTGTGTGTATTCCTCTGGTTGAAGAACTCCTCACTGAAATCACTGTCAATAGACTTCTGGGTTGAAACCCGCTTTCTCTAGGATGGCTGTTTTGACCGGCATATGTAGCGCTTCCTTCTGGTTGGCAGTTTGAAAGGCAGTTTGTCTACTCCCTGTAAGTAGGTTCTCCAGATAGGTAGTCCATCTTTCTTCTGGTCATCCTGCCAGTCGAACTGTCTGGTCAAAGTTCTTCAGAAAATAATCAGGGTCTTCTCCTGGGGCCATCTTAAGTTCTACTGGTGACAAGGAAGGTGGCCTGGTTACAGTGCTCTGCATAGCCTGCGTTGAGTTTGCAGCTGGAGGAAACTCTTCTCCTGGAGTCATGTTTCATCGGGCTTCTCAGGTAGTCAGAGGAGCCACACTTCCTCCAGGACCTCTCATCACGAGCACTCTTACAGGGAGAGCTGAGATAAATCAATGCCCATATGCAGGAACTCTGTGGAGTCGGCCACTGCATCAAAACGAGCTCCAAGATGCATCAGAGACATGGTGGAAAGAGGATAACCAATGGGACAGTGCTATACCGGGGTACAAATTATATCGCAATGACAGAGAGGAGCACTCGGGAGGAGGTGTGGCACTTTATGTCCGGGATGGCATAGAGTCCAACAGGATAAACATCCTGCATGAGACTAAATACAAAATTGAATCTTTATGGGTAGAAATCCCTTGTGTGTCGGGGAAGACTATAGTGATAGGGGTATACTACCGTCCACCTGGTCAAGATGGTGAGACGGACAGTGAAATGCTAAGAGAAATTAGGGAAACTAACCAAATTGGTAGTGCAGTAATAATGGGAGACTTCAATTACCGATAATCCACAGAAGCAAACCTTGCACATAAGCAAGTACTCAGAATCACTGGTGCAGGTAAAGAAGTAAGATTCCATTCAAAAAATAAAGTTATTTTATTCTTGAAGATCACAACTTATTCAATACGGCAACTCCATTCATGGTGACAGTAAGTAATTTAAAGTCCCCCGACACGGTCCCGTGTTTCGCGGTGGCTGCATCGGGAGGGACAAATCAAATTCTAATCTGCAATATAATAACATCTATAAGTAATGGAACATAAAGGCTGCGGAATAAAGTATAACAATGCAATTACATACCTTTAAAGATAACCTCAGGAGCGCAAGCGCCCTCAAACATTGACAGCCATTTAAAGAACAAAAAGGCGCGAAAGAGAAGCTCTCGCGAGATGCTGTTACTGACAGGACAACACATGTGAAATTAATAACATATCAACAGCGTATCTAGTAGAAAAGATGCCATTCTATGTCTTTGTTAAGACCATTGGGGGAAACTGTATCAAGAGTGAAGATCCATCGTTGTTCTCTCCGACCAAGTATACCGGCGAAATCTCCTCTCCGCTGGGGGCACGAGACCACCTCTAATACTAGGAAGGAGAGAGCAGCGATGGAATGACCAGCCTGGAGCCAATGAGATACCAAAGGTTCATCTATTCTGGAGGATCTAATATTGGAACAATGTTTAATAATGCGTGTTTTAATCATACGCGAGGTCTTGCCCACATATAACAGTGAGCATGGAGGAATAGCGAGAGGAAGCAGATGACATTGTAGTTGAAGAAGAGTCGGCTGAGATAGGCACGCGGGTACGCTGGGAAGGAACTGAGTGCATAGGGTCTGGAGCGGCAGTAGCGCCGCGGGCTCGGCGAGTTTGGCCACGGGTACGTTGAGCACGGGACTCCTCTCCGGATGAGTCTCCAGAGGAGGAACTGTCTGCGAACGTGACTTTCTTTGCAGGTTTCTGTGCCATCCATTTGTACACGTACCCTGTGTTGTAATCGGCTCGATAATCAGGACCTCATGGTCCTGATTATCGAAACCAACAGAGAACTTCACGACCTTCGGCAGGACAGCCACCTGAAGTCACACAGAAATTAGATCTTATTAAACACTCCAGCCCGACAGAACTGTTTGACCAGCAGCTGGGGGAATTTCAGGGGAACTTGCAGAAATTCAGGTCTGACTTAAAAGCGGTCAAGTACAGTAAATTCCAAAGGGACGAAGCCGATTACAACACAGGGTACGTGTACAAATGGATGGCACAGAAACCTGCAAAGAAAGTCACGTTCGCAGACAGTTCCTCCTCTGGAGACTCATCCGGAGAGGAGTCCCGTGCTCAACGTACCCGTGGCCAAACTCGCCGAGCCCGCGGCGCTACTGCCGCTCCAGACCCTATGCACTCAGTTCCTTCCCAGCGTACCCGCGTGCCTATCTCAGCCGACTCTTCTTCAACTACAATGTCATCTGCTTCCTCTCGCTATTCCTCCATGCTCACTGTTATATGTGGGCAAGACCTCGCGTATGATTAAAACACGCATTATTGAACATTGTTCCAATATTAGATCCTCCAGAATAGATGAACCTTTGGTATCTCATTGGCTCCAGGCTGGTCATTCCATCGCTGCTCTCTCCTTCCTAGTATTAGAGGTGGTCTCGTGCCCCCAGCGGGGAGGAGATTTCGCCGGTATACTTGGTCGGAGAGAACAACGATGGATCTTCACTCTTGATACAGTTTCCCCCAATGGTCTTAACAAAGACATAGAATGGCATCTTTTCTACTAGATACGCTGTTGATATGTTATTAATTTCACATGTGTTGTCCTGTCAGTAACAGCATCTCGCGAGAGCTTCTCTTTCGCGCCTTTTTGTTCTTTAAATGGCTGTCAATGTCTGAGGGCGCTTGCGCTCCTGAGGTGATCTTTAAAGGTATGTAATTGCATTGTTATACTTTATTCCGCAGCCTTTATGTTCCATTACTTATAGATGTTATTATATTGCAGATTAGAATTTGATTTGGTCCCTCCCGATGCAGCCACCGCGAAACACGGGACCGTGTTGGGGGACTTTAAATTACTTACTGTCACCATGAATGGAGTTGCCGTATTGAATAAGTTGTGATCTTCAAGAATAAAATAACTTTATTCTTTGAATGGAATCTTACTTCTTTACCTGCACCTCTGAAGACTTCAATTACCCCAATATTGACTGGGTAAATGTATCATCGGTACGCGTTAGAGAGATAAAGTTCCTGGGTGGAATAAATGATAGCTTTATGGAGCAATTGGTTCAGGAACCAACAAGAGAGGGAGCAATTTTAGATCTAATTCTCAGTGGCGAACAGGATTTGGTGAGAGAGGTAACAGTGGTGGGTCAGCTTGGCAATAGTGATCATAATATGATCAAATTTGATTTAATGACTGGAAGGGGGACAGTAAGCAAATCCACTCCTCTCGTGCTAAACTTTCAAAAGGGAAACTTTGATAAAATGAGAAAAATTGTTAGAAAAAAACTGAAAGGAGCAGCTACAAAAGTAAAAAGTGTGCAAGAGGCGTGGTCATTGTTAAAAAATACCATCCTAGAAGCACAGTCCAGATGTATTCCACACATTAAAAAAAGTGGAAAGAAGGCAAATTGATTACCAGCATGGTTAAGAGGGAAGGTGAAAGAAGCTATTTTAGCCAAAAGATCTTCATTCAAAAACTAGAAGGATCCAACAGAAGAAAATAGGATAATGCATAAACGTTGGCAAGTTAAATGTAAGACATTGATAAGACAGGCTAAGAGAGAATTTGAAAAGAAGTTGGCTGTAGAGGCAAAAACTCACAGTAAAAACTTTTTAAAATATATCCGAAGCAGAAAGCCTGTGAGGGAGTCAGTTGGACCGTTAGATGATCGAGGGGTTAAAGGGGCACTTAGAGAAGATAAGGCCATCGCGGAAAGATTAAATGATTTCTTTGCTTCGGTGTTTACTGAAAAGGATGTTGGGGAGGTACCCGTACTGGAGAAGGTTTTCATGGGTAATGATTCAGATGGACTGAATCAAATCACTGTGAACCTAGAAGATGTGGTAAGCCTGATTCACAAACTGAAGAGTAGTAAATCACCTGGACCGGATGGTATACACCCCAGAGTTCTGAAGGAACTAAAAATGAAATTTCAGACCTATTAGTAAAAATTTGTAACCTATCATTAAAATCATCCATTGTACCTGAAGACTGGAGGATAGCAAATGTAACCCCAATATTTAAAAAGGGCTCCAGGGGCGATCCGGGAAACTACAGACCGGTTAGCCTGACTTCAGTGCCAGGAAAAATAGTGGAAAGTGTTCTAAACATCAAAATCACAGAACATATAGAAAGACATGGTTTAATGGAACAAAGTCAGTGTGGCTTTACCCAGGGCAAGTCTTGCCTCACAAATCTGCTTCACTTTTTTGAAGGAGTTAATAAACATGTGGATAAAGGTGAACCGGTAGATGTAGTATACTTGGATTTTCAGAAGGCGTTTGACAAAGTTCCTCATGAGAGGCTTCTAGGAAAAGTAAAAAGTCATGGGATAGGTGGCGATGTCCTTTCGTGGATTACAAACTGGCTAAAAGACAGGAAACAGAGAGTAGGATTAAATGGACAATTTTCTCAGTGGAAGGGAGTGGACAGTGGTGTGCCTCAGGGATCTGTATTGGGACCCTTACTTTTCAATATATTTATAAATGATCTGGAAAGAAATACGACGAGTGAGATAATCAAATTTGCAGATGACACAAAATTGTTCAGAGTAGTTAAATCACAAGCAGATTGTGATAAATTGCAGGAAGACCTTGTGAGACTGGAAAATTGGGCATCCAAATGGCAGATGAAATTTAATGTGGATAAGTGCAAGGTGATGCATATAGGGAAAAATAACCCATGCTATAATTACACAATGTTGGGTTCCATATTAGGTGCTACAACCCAAGAAAGAGATCTAGGTGTCATAGTGGATAACACATTGAAATCGTCGGTGCAGTGTGCTGCGGCAGTCAAAAAAGCAAACAGAATGTTGGGAATTATTAGAAAGGGAATGGTGAATAAAACAGAAAATGTCATAATGCCTCTGTATCGCTCCATGGTGAGACCGCACCTTGAATACTGTGTACAATTCTGGTCGCCGCATCTCAAAAAAGATATAATTGCGATGGAGAAGGTACAGAGAAGGGCAACCAAAATGATAAGGAGAATGGAACAACTCCCCTATGAGGAAAGACTAAAGAGGTTAGGACTTTTCAGCTTGGAGAAGAGACGGCTGAGGGGGGATATGATAGAGGTGTTTAAAATCATGAGAGGTCTAGAACGGGTAGATGTGAATCGGTTATTTACTCTTTCGGATAGTAGAAAGACTAGGGGATACTCCATGAAGTTAGCATGGGGCACATTTAAAACTAATCGGAGAAAGTTCTTTTTTACTCAACGCACAATTAAACTCTGGAATTTGTTGCCAGAGAATGTGGTTCGTGCAGTTAGTATAGCTGTGTTTAAAAAAGGATTGGATAAGTTCTTGGAGGAGAAGTCCATTACCTGCTATTAAGTTCACTTAGAGAATAGCCACTGCCATTAGCAATGGTTACATGGAATAGACTTAGTTTTTGGGTACTTGCCAGGTTCTTATGGCCTGGATTGGCCACTGTTGGAAACAGGATGCTGGGCTTGATGGACCCTTGGTCTGACCCAGTATGGCATTTTCTTATGTTAAGAACATAAGAAAATGCCATACTGGGTCAGACCAAGGGTCCATCAAGCCCAGCATCCTGTTTCCAACAGTGGCCAATCCAGGCCATAAGAACCTGGCAAGTACCCAAAAACTAAGTCTATTCCATGTAACCAAGTAACGTTCTGTAGTGTTGGTCATGCTCAAGCCTCTGCTCCGACACTGCTCTGTTAAGATGTTCTCATTTATTGTAATCCACTTTGAGTCCGGTCTGGATAAAAGCAGATTATCGAATGTTTGGAAATAAATAAATAAGCTAGAGATGAGAAAAGATCCCGAATACTGTGATAATAATGTGTACGTATTATGGGTTGGTTTCTTTTTTGGTATCCTAACATGATTGCAGTATATGTTGTTAAATTTAATAAAATATTAATTATAAAATAAAAAGAATCCCAACCCGAGAGGCCAGGTTACGGGACTTCTGAAAACTGTAGACATCACTTCAAAGCGCACATCGCTGATGACCCACGTTGTCCTCGATGTGGTGCAGATCAGAATTGTGGGAGATGCCCCACTCAGGGATAATAGCAGCTTGAAAACTCAATCTGAAGTACCGGAGGAAGAGATTCCTGGGGTACGGCTCCCACTCCAGTCAGTGATCGTGGAGTCAGCCCTCAAAATGGCCAAGGAGACCCTACCTGGCAAAGACCATAGGATACCTGATGATTTCAGGAAGAAAGTCTTCCAGAGTATCATGCAGCCTGCCAGGATTACACAGCACCAATCTTATATACTTCAGTATATCCATGAATGCATCCAACACCTCAAGCTGTTCATACGCTATCACTCTACTGAGCAGATCTCATAAGAAATGCCAACCTGGGTCAGACCAAGGGTCCATCAAGACCAGCATCCTGTTTCCAACAGTGGCCAATCCAAGTTACAAGTACCTGGCAAGTACGGTACCCAAACATTAAATAGATCTCAAGCTACTATTCCTTATTAATTAATAGCAGTTTATGGATTTTTCTCTAGAAAATTATCCAAACCTTTTTTAAACCCAGTTACACTAACTGCTGCAACCACATCCTCTGGCAATGAATTCCAGAGTTTAATTGTGCGTTGAGTAAAAAATAATTTACTTCGCTTTGTTTTAAATGAGCTACTTGCTAACTTCCTGGAGTGCCCCCTGGTCCTTCTATTATCTCAGTCTATGAGTCTTTCAACACCATTGCAAGACCCTCTGCTGCCTCCATGGCTTATTTAAGAGGATATCCATGAGAAACTGGCAGACTTGCCTTACCTGGGAAACAACATATTTGGGGAGAAGCTACAGGCAGGGGTGGCGCAAGACAAACTGCTGCCTCAAGCAAAGGATGAGACTGCGCTCCCCTCCCAGGAAAGGAACAGCACAGTTCAAATCATGGAGGGCCAAGGGTGGGGGTCTCTGTAGTTTGGCCCTTTTGATGATTTGAAAAGCTGCAGAAGGCGGAAAGCAGGGGTCCCAGAGGAGTGGCAGGCAGAGTGCCCGGGAGCGGGTAACCCTGCCACGTTCCCAGGAGCCCTCAGACCTGCCTCCCCCTGGAGGAGATGGGTGAGTGGTGCGGGTCTGTGTGTGGCGCACTTTCTGGGCAGTACAGGGTTATTAGGTGCCCTGAGCGATCCTTACAGTCTTGCAATTCCCCTCCCCCTGGACCTCACCACACACACAATCATTTATAACAGATTTTACATGAAAAGGAACATCAAAGCACAGTTTTATGAAATAAAAATATCACAACAATGTGTATATTAGTTTTCCATGCACTGCCTTGGTGCCAGGCACAGCAGTAAATGCAGAAAAGGCACTTGGAACGCACATGGTATTTGTCAATTTGTAAAGACGCTGGGTGTGGACTTGGCCCTCAGAAAGCCCTTAGTAAACGCAATTATAATATAGTAAAGCTCCCATACCAAAACAGTACTAACCGCCAGCAACAACCCTACCTATGAAAAGGCAAATCTGCAAATATTGCACCAGGCCCTAAAACCCCAATACACCTCCTGTTAGGAAAACAGAATAAGGTAAACTGCTATAGATCCTTACACAGAAACTACACACACCTAAAGAAACTGCACAGAAACCTCACCTCAGTCACACATGCAGAATACAGACATTCACCAAATATACAATAAAGTGATCATAAAGTATAGACAGACACGTGCAGACATAAACTGAACTTGAAACCTGAAGAAGACAGACTCTATGCAATGCAACAATGGAAAAACAGAAGCAATACCCTTCCTCATAAAACAGAATAATAAAATCAAGAAATATAACACATCAATCATAACAGTAAAAAACAAACTAATAAAAAATAATAGTAATTTCAAATCAGCTGCCAAACAGATTATCATTCAATAAACTCATAACATTTCTTTACAAGTTCTCAAAGACCAATAAAATGTTTCAAAACATCAGACACTTCAAACACCAGCCAACAATTCAAACCAATAAGAATGAAAAAATACTATGCTCTCCGTACCAGGGAACTTTGATTTCCAGTCACCCCGAGATTGTTGTGTTAGTGGAGGAAGGGGGCTGCACACACACACTGTGTCTCTCTCTTACACACATATGTACATTTTCACATATACACGCACTCTCTCCGATGTTTACCCACACACACACACACTCATTCTGGAGCTCACAAGCAGCAGTAGCAGCTTCCACCTTCCACCCGCACGGCCGATGGGACTCCTCCTTCCTGAGGTGTGGGCTGATGCAGCTCCTGCTCTTTTCTTCTGGCCACGCATGCCCTCACTACTCCTACTCCTTATGGCTGCAGAGATTGTGCCTCCTTCTTTCCACTTGGGCAAGCCCACACAATATAATTTCCTTTAATGAGCCCACCCAGGCAGGAAGAACAAAGATTCACAATCATCACACTCCTGACACAGCTCTGCTGCCTATAAAACTGTAGCATCCTAGGCAGCCCTGTTCCTCATGAGAGGCTTCTAGGAAAAGTAAAAAGTCATGGGATAGGAGGTGATGTCCTTTCGTGGATTGCAAACTGGCTAAAAGACAGGAAACAGAGAGTAGGATTAAATGGGCAATTTTCTCAGTGGAAGGGAGTGGACAGTGGAGTGCCTCAGGGATCTGTATTGGGACCCTTACTGTTCAATATATTTATAAATGATCTGGAAAGAAATACGAGTGAGATAATCAAATTTGCAGATGACACAAAATTGTTCAGAGTAGTTAAATCACAAGCGGATTGTGATAAATTGCAGGAAGACCTTGTGAGACTGGAAAATTGGGCATCCAAATGGCAGATGAAATTTAATATGGATAAGTGCAAGGTGATGCATATAGGGAAAAATAACCCATGCTATAGTTACACAATGTTAGGTTCCATATTAGGTGCTACAACCCAAGAAAGAGATCTAGGTGTCAGAGTGGATAACACATTGAAATCGTCGGTGCAGTGTGCTGCGGCAGTCAAAGCAAACAGAATGTTGGGAATTATTAGAAAGGGAATGGTGAATAAAACAGAAAATGTCAGAATGCCTCTGTATCGCTCCATGGTGAGACCGCACCTTGAATACTGTGTACAATTCTGGTCGCCGCATCTCAAAAAAGATATAATTGCGATGGAGAAGGTACAGAGAAGGGCTACCAAAATGATAAGGGGAATGGAACAACTCCCCTATGAGGAAAGACTAAAGAGGTTAGGACTTTTCAGCTTGGAGAAGAGACGACTGAGGGGGGAGATGATAGAGGTCTTTAAAATCATGAAAGACCTTGAACAGATAAATTTAAATTGGTTATTTACTCTCTCTGATAATAGAAGGACTAGGGGGCACTCCATGAAGTTAGCAAGTAGCTAATTTAAAACAAATCGAAAAAAAATATTTTTCACTCAGTGCATAGTTAAGCTCTGGAATTCATTGCCAGAGGATGTGATCACAGCAGTTAGTGTAACTGGGTATAAAAAAGGTTTGGATAAGTTCCTAGAGGAAAAATGTATAAACTGCTATTAATTAATAAGCAATAGTAACTTGTGATTTATCTAATGTTTGGGTACTTGCCAGGTTCTTATGGCCTGGATTGGCCTCTGTTGGAAACAGGATGCTGGGCTTGATGGACCCTTGGTCTGACCCAGTATGGCATGTTCTTATGTTCCTATGTGATGTGTTGTATCACTGAGACTCTCAGTTCTGGTGCTGTGTCCCATGTCTCCTCAGTTTGGCATCTGAAGCCCAACCCAAAAATCCCTCAAATCCGTAAAGACAGGGCTTCCTCTGGAGAAGGAAAAGACAGTTCTATGGGACTAAGTTGTGACGTTACTACACAATTTTCCATTACATTCAAGCAAACAGAAAATTGATAGCCTAGAAATGTTACTGTACTTCATTATCCTTATTTGGGGTTTGGAGAGAGGCCAGATGCTGTGAACATCTGCAAAGTATGTGACTTGAATAACCAACTGAGAGCAGGGGTTGCCATTGGCATCTCTTTGCACGTGGCAGATTTAACACAGGTTCCTGCTCGTACTGCACGGCAGCAGTGTTTCTACTCGTCTGTATCCTGGAGGCTGCCCTGCAGCTAACACTTCAGACCAGGCTGAGCACGCCATGCTGGACCCACAGCCTTGCTTAGATACGCTATGAACACTGCCAGACTTTACACCCTCTGTATAACATTTTCAGCTGCCTAGGAGTGACCCAGTAAAAGGCCCCTGTCACAGTCATAACACCAGAACCATTCTCTTCCTAGATCACTGCAGTTGTTTATTTACAGTATATAAAAGTATTTGTTACTTACTCCTTCAAAAAACAAGTCAGGGGTAGTGTTCAACATCCTGGAAAACGTTTGACCTCCTCTGAAACCTGCGTAGCACTGTAATCCTGCCTTCCTCTGCATCGAGTACTCTAAATGTACCCCCTCAGTGTAAACGCTTCTTTTCTGGCACAATTATTCTGCTCTACCCCCCAAGTATGAGATTTGCAGTTCTTTGGTCTGAGGGTCTTGGTACTAGAAGAGTCAATAGGTGAATCACGGCATTTCCCCTTTTCTGAAAGCGTGGAGTCCACAGAACCTAACATTGTGTAACTATAGCATGGGTTATTTTTCCCTATATGCAACACCTTGCACTTATCCACATTAAATTTCATCTGCCATTTGGATGCCCAATCTTCCAGTCTTGCAAGGTCCTCCTGCAATTTATCACAATCTGCTTGTGATTTAACTACTCTGAATAATTTTGTATCATCTGCAAATTTGATAACCTCACTCATCGTATTCCTTTCCAGATCATTTATATATATATTGAAAAGCACCGATCCAAGTACAGATCCCTGAGGCACTCCACTGGCCAACCCCCTCCACTGAGAAAATTGTCCATTTAATCCTACTCTCTGTTTCCTGTCTTTTAATCAGTTTGTAATCCACAAAAGGACATCGCCTCCTATCCCATGACTTTTCAGTTTTCTTAGAAGCCAATACAATGAGTTCTTGGATCGGTGCTTTTCAATATATTTATAAATGATCTGGAAAGGAATGTGACGAGTGAGGTTATCAAATTTGCGGATGATACAAAATTATTCAGAATAGTTAAATCACAGGCAGACTGTGATACATTACAGGAGGACCTTGCAAGACTGGAAGATTGGGCATCCAAATGGCAGATGAAATTTAATGTGGATAAGTGCAAGGTGATGCATATAAGGAAAAATAACCCTTGCTGTAGTTACACAATGTTAGGTTCCACATTAGGAGCTACCACCCAAGAAAGAGATTTAGGCGTCATAGTGGATAATACTTTAAAATCATCGGCTCAGTGTGCTGCAGCAGTCAAAAAAGCCTTCTTCCGGACGCCACAGCGAGACGAGGGCGACTCGGAGCGGTGCCAGCCCTGCGCGATCGGCGCCGGAGACCCGCCGGGGTAAGGCCTGCTTAACTGCACACTTACCCATGACCGCCTCCGACCCCGACCACGAGGCAGCCCCTGCCTTCCGCCGCTGTCTCGCCATCCTGCCGACCTTCCTCCGCCGCCGAGGGAACACGCTGCACGCTGCCGACGTCCAGCCAATCAGGGGACAGCCCTGATTGGCCTTTAAAGCTGAGAACCTCCCAGGCGCCGCGCGCCGAGCGTCGAAGGAGCGCGACAAAGGAGCCTGCTCCTTTGTGCGCTCCTTCGTGCACTCCCTATGTGTACTCCCGCATACTTTTCTGTTTCCACAACCCTCCCCACCAATCCCTCCACAACCCACCACAACCCTCAGCAACCTTCCAATCCCCTATATTTGCCTCCCAGCACTCAACCCATGAATCTTCTAAAAGCAATCTCACAACTCACAACAATATAACCCCTCACACAAAAAACACACACAATGGCCTTAGCCCAATACATCCCCAAACTACCTCATCGCTACAACCACCACCACACTCCTAAAGCCACACCCATCACTAGACGCCTCACCAAAATCCACACCAACCCTAACATACCCTATACCACAATCACACTCATTACACTACTCCTCATCAATGCACAATCGATCACAAAAAAAATGCCAATCATCCATGACATACTCACAGACGACCAACCAGACATATTCTGCATAACCGAATCCTGGCTGAAGCACTCCGACACTGTCCTTCTCAATCAACTACCCAGAAATACATACAACATATTCTCCATACCCAGAAACAAAAGAAAAGGAGGTGGCCTACTATTCCTAGCTCACAAAAAACTTAAATTCTCCTCCCACTCCCTTAACTTACCACCTCCACTCGAAACCAACCTATTCAAATCTAAACATCTCCAAATCCTCCTCCTCTACGCCCCACCTGGATGCCTACAGCACAACCTCTCTCCCCTAATCGAATCCATCACAACCCACATCAACTTACAAGAGCCAGCCATTATACTAGGAGACTTCAATCTCCATATCGACTCCCATCCACTTTCTCCAACCAGTGAACTACTCCTATCCACCATGTCTGCCATTGGATTCACCCAAATCATCAACACGCCCACACAAAAAGCGGGCCACACCCTGGACCTAATCTTCCTAAACAACAAAATATCCGCAACTGGACCACCCTCCACAACCCCCATCCCATGGTCCGACCACAGCCTCATACAAGCCAAGCTTCAACTCCAATCAAACCCACAAAAAACAGACAACCGAATCATCGAATTCACCAAACCATGCTCCAGTGAAGATATCGCCGAACTGTTACTGGAGGCACTAAAAACAATCAACCTAAATGACGCCAACACCGCCACAAACTCCTGGATATCCATCAACGCAGACATAGCCAACACATTATGTCCCACGATAAAAAAGGAAATCAAACAATCTACAAAGCAAAAAGCCCCATGGTACACCCAAGAACTGAAAACCTCAAAGCGAACACTGAGACAAACTGAAAAACAATGGAGACGAACCCCCACCTCAAACCTGAAAGACAAATACAGAACGCTACTACACAACTATACAACAGATCTCAACACAGCAAAGCGCAATTTCTACACGTCAAGAATTCATGATTACCAATTTAACCCAAGGACCCTCTTCGCCTATGTCAAAGATTTAACCAACCCCATCCAAAATGACACAACGCCTAACTCCAGCAACATCTCCAGCGAAAAACTAGCTCAATTCTTCAAGGACAAAGTCGACAACATTATTGCCAAGATTCCACAAACCCACAACGACCCCACTGCCATCCACCCCCCCATCCACATATGGTCACAATTCGCACCTGTTGCTTCTACAGAAATCGAACCCATCATCAAAAAAACCAACCCTGCATCCCACCCATTAGACCCCATCCCCGTCAAAACCCTAAAACTCATCAGAGAGATCATTGTCAAACCAATAACCTACATCATCAACTTATCCCTCGAACAAGGAATCTTCCCAGAAAAACTCAAAAATGCCATCATCAAACCAATCATCAAAAAACCTCAACTCGACAAATCAGACCCAGCAAACTACAGACCAGTCTCTAACCTCCCATTCCTAGCAAAAATCATAGAAAAAACAGTCAACAACCAACTTACAGACCACCTTGAAACCCATAATGTTCTTCAGCCAGCACAGCACGGTTTCAGAAAATTCCTCAGCACTGAAACCCTCCTCCTCTCCCTTACTGATACCATCCTCAGAGGCCGTGACAAAGGCAAATCGTTCCTCCTGATACTCCTTGACATATCAGCCGCCTTTGACACCATCAATCACAGAACACTCCTCGCCAGACTTAAAGAAATTGGTCTTCAAGACACCACAATCAAATGGTTCAAATCCTACCTCTCAAACAGATCCTACATCGTCAAGACAAACTCATCCGAATCCTCTCAAGTGCCCCTCACACATGGGGTCCCACAGGGTTCTTCCCTTTCCTCAACCCTCTTTAACATTTACCTCCTCCCACTATGCAAATACCTTTCAGATGCAAACCTCACCTACTTCGTCTATGCAGACGACATACAAATACTTCTCCCCATAAACAAGTCCATCCAACTCACCATGGAAAAATGGAACAACCTCAGCTCAAATCTGTCCCAATTACTATCCCAACTATCACTATGCCTCAACCAAGCCAAAACAGAAATCCTTCACATCCACGATGACCGTCCCTCTTATCCCCTCAAGTGCACCCCCTCCAACCACCCAGGAACCTCAATCAACACGGGAGTGCCACAGATCTCACAAATCTCACTCACTCCATCCACAAGAAACCTAGGAGTAACAATTGACAGCCAACTCAACTTTCAACGACACATCTCCAATACAATTAAGGATGGATTCTTCAAACTCCAAACCCTGAAAAAACTTAAACCCCTTCTCCAAGCGCACGACTTCCGAACAGTCCTTCAATCAATTATCCTCTCAAAACTCGACTACTGCAACTCCCTTCTCATCGGCCTACCAGAAATCCACATCAGACCCCTCCAAGTTCTACAAAATGCCGCCGCCAGAATCATCACCAACAACAAAAAATCCTCCCACATCACACCTACCCTCAAAGAACTCCACTGGCTACCCATCACACAAAGAATCCATTACAAAACACTCACCCTCATGCACAAAAAAATACACAACAACAAAATGAACTGGCTAAACAACGCAATACATCCACACCCCACACAAAGAACCCTCAGATCCACCAACACTGGCCTCCTAGCCATCCCCAATCTCAAATCTGCACACCTCAACGCAACCCGCAAACGAGCCATAACAATAGCGGGACCCACCCTATGGAACACCCTCCCCACCTGTCTCAGAAATGAACCATCACTGCAAACCTTCAAAAAACACCTAAAAACATGGCTGTTTTTAAAAGCCTTCCCACCCGACCCTTAACCTGCCCGAACGCAACACACCTCATCCCATACTCAGTCTTCTCACCCCCCTGAATCCCTCACTCCACTACTTCCTCCCACCCCACCCTCCCCCCTCCCTTCCCTCATCCCCCCCACCTCTATTCCTAAATTACCTTACCAACAAGTCCCTAATCCTAAATTTATTTTATCAACAACACATTCATGTACATATGTTATTTTCTATAACCTTTTGTTATTTCCTATAACCTTTTGTTCCATGTACCACTGTTATAATATGTTATAATTGGGTTTTTTTTGGTTACCATGTTATAATGTAAAATAGGGCGGACTACGCCCTATTCTCTTGGTTATCTGGAAACCGATGTGATATCTCGATTGAATGTCGGTATATAAAAGAAATAAATAATAATAATAATAATAATAATGTTAGGAATTTTTAGGAAGGGAATGGTTAATAGAACAGAAAATATCATAATGCCTCTGTATCGCTCCATGGTGAGACCGCACCTTGAATACTGTGTACAATTCTGGTCGCCGCATCTCAAAAAAGATATAGTTGCGATGGAGAAGGTACAGAGAAGGGCAACCAAAATGATAAAGGGGATGGAACAGCTTCCCTATGAGGAAAGGCTGAAGAGGTTAGGGCTGTTCAGCTTGGAGAAGAGACGGCTGAGGGGGGATATGATAGAGGTCTTTAAGATCATGAGAGGTCTTGAACGTGTAGATGTGACTCGGTTATTTTCACTTTCGAATAATAGAAGGACTAGGGGGCACTCCATGAAGTTAGCAAGTAGCACATTTAAGACTAATCGGAGAAAGTTCTTTTTCACTCAACACACAATAAAGCTCTGGAATTTGTTGCCAGAGGATGTGGTTAGTGCATTTAGTGTAGCTGGGTTCAAAAAAGGTTTGGATAAGTTCTTGGAGGAGAAGTCCATTAATGGCTATTAATCAAGTTTACTTAGGGAATAGCCACTGCTATTAATTGCATCAGTAGCATGGGATCTTCTTAGTGTTTGGGTAATTGCCAGGTTCTTGTGGCCTGGATTGGCCTCTGTTGGAAACAGGATGCGGGGCTTGATGGACCCTTGGTGTGACCCAGTATGGCAATTTCTTATGTTCTTATGTTCGTAAGAATTGGGATGAAAATGGATGTTCGCATTGAGCACCTGATGCAATAAACTGTTGAGCCCTACGAACACACAATTCTCCTTTAACGCAGCCTTCTTAACGCATTCACAAATTGTGCTCAATACTAGCACCTGTTTTCAGCGTGTGTTTTTCTGCATCAGCCCCTCAGGGTCTGGTATTTTTGAAGCAGTACAAAGGAAGAGGTTGAGGAGGGAATGATGAGGTAGGAACCATGGGAGTCATTACTTTTGTATATTTCACTTTTCCTAATAATGTTGCTCTAATGCAGTTGTAGTGTGTGCGTATAATATTGCACATGGTCAGTAATACTTATGCATTTAGACTGTGCTGCATTAAGACTTCTGTAGATTATTTTGTAACTTTTTTTTGTTGGTCCTAATACAGGCATTATCTAATTGGTTTTGGGTTTTTTGTGTCCTAATGGACCAACATGGCTACAAACATTTTATAAATAGACCAGTTTTCTGAACTTTGTCATTGCAAAATCATGAATTATTTCCCCATAGTCAATTTCTTTGGCCAAGTTCAGTCAATAAGAAATTGGCTTAACTGTTTTTGCCTTAGGCTTATAGTATAAAACCTGCAGTTTCTGAATACTATTCAGCTTCTGACAGTTACCGGCAGTGTACAAAAAATCCAAAGGACTATGCACATTTCACTGACAATTAATTGTAGTTGATTTTGGAAATTTCAGGAAATTAAATAACTAGGGTGGTTGGTTCAAACTGTTTTCCAAAAACTAGATTTTAAGATTTTTTTCAAATACAACATTTCCCTTGGAAACATCTCACCGAGATCTGCTGGGATTCTTCCAAAGTAGATAGAAGTGTCTAGTTCTTCAGGCTCTAGTGTCGTATATTTTAGGAATGAATGGAATGTAAAGCAGATGTTGGTTGCTTTAAATCTGTGCTCTAAACAGATCACATTGTCCAAAGTTGCATCAAAAACATTCCTTCTGAATAAAGATTCAGGAATGTTTTCCGAGATGGCAGAACAAGATTCCTCAGCTGTCATAATGACATTTTTTTCTGCTTCTTATCTCATTCCCTTGCTTTGTGCTATAAGATATGCCTCTTATAGACTTTTGGGCCAATGGTCTCCAAGCTGTTTAACTTGCTCAGTAATATCAGCAGTGAGAATTGCATTTAATTCAAGAGATTTTCTTGACTTGTAAATTCTTGTTTCTGTCATCAGTACCTGAAAGAGCTTAGTATTTATAGCTTTTTTTTTTTCAAAGTACTAAAAGCCAACCAACAAAAGACATGAAAATGAACTGAAGTACCCTTCCAGTGCTTCCAGCTGTGACTGAACCTCATGAGGCCAATATTCACTAGGCCGTTTAGTGGGTAACATGTCCTATATATTCAGCAGGATAAACGTCCCGTTGAATTTACTTGTTTAAAGTTATTCAGCTACATATAGCCAGATATCTTCAACTCTAAGTGCTCAATGACTGAATATGGCTGGTTAGGCCTAAAGCTATTTGGCCTTGTGTGGCTGGATAACTCGCACCTAAAAATAAATCAAAGCAGTAAGTTGAGGGTCTCCTGGCCCAATGCCCATCTCCCCACCACATTTCACTAAACCCCCCTCTCCCCGCTTACCCAGAAACCTGGCCCCTAAGTACAAAATAGCATTTAAAGTTATGACAGTCAATCGCCACCAGCCTGGGCCTCCAGGCCTCCTCACTAAAGAAACTTTAATACTACCCCTTCTACTCCCCCCCAAAACATACACTCAACCCCCTTCCAACCAGAAACCCTCCCACCCACCCGTAACCTTGAAAAGCAGTCCCCTTGTCCATGCCGGGATTGCTGTTCTATGCAATTCCAGTTGCTTCTAGTGTTATTTAGGTAATAATGCTTGAAGTGGTGTAAAGTGCGAGTCAAGAGCCCATTTTAACACTTTTGTGTGAAGGTGTTTGGGCACTAATGTCTTTCCCGGATGGTGTGGAGTGGCAACTGCAACAAGGATCCTTGCCAGGTCTATAATATTTTGCGGGAGCTCTGTTGTTCCTTCTGTCTGGAAGGAGTGAGAGAGGGCATCAGCTCTCTGTTTCTTGGCTGCCAGCTTGTAGTGGAGCTCAGAATTTAACTATTTTGAAGAAGAGGGACCATCGGACCTCTTAGGTTGAGCCTGTTGTAAGTACTCCAGGTTTTTGTGATTGGTGTTGGGCTCCTTCTAGGAGATGCCACCATTCTTCCAGTGCTATTTTTACGCAAAGTGTTCCTGATCCCTGATTGTGTAATTCTTCTCTGCTGGGAAGAACTTTCAGGAGAAGAAAGAGCATGGCCGGAGAAGCCCTTGTTTGCTGTGTTGACTGAGGACAGCCCCTATCCCAAGGGTAGAGGCAACTACCTCTAGGACGAAGGAATAGTCAGGGTCCAGTTGCCGTAAGCAAGGTCCTCGGGAGAAGGCTTGTTTGAAGGCCTGGAAGGGATCCATTGCTTCTGCAGACCAGCAGTGGGTATCCATGCCCTTCTTAGTTAAGGAAGTAAGTGACACAGCAAGGGTTGAGTATCCAGAAACAAGTTGCCTATAGTAATTTGTGAATCCCAGAAAACATTGTAGCTCCTGGAGACCTACTGGCTGTCTGAGGCAAGTCTAGGATGGCCATCTGCTTTACAGGATCCATGCAGAAGCCAGTCCGAGAGACAGCCCAGGAAGGGAAGTTGTTCCTGTTCAAAGAGACATTTCTCTAATTTGGCAGAGAGATGATGTTCTCATAGCCTTTGCAGCATCTGCTTAATGTGCTTCTGGTGTTGGTTCAGAGATTGGGAGTAGATGAGAATGTCATCAAGAGATACCACTACATGAGAATATAGGTCTCATTTACCATATTCTGGAATGCAGCAGGTGCAATGCACAGGGCGGATGACATGACTAAATATTTGTAGTGTCCATCTCTCGCATTGAATGCACTTTTCCATTCCTATCATTTGCGGGTGTGTATAAGGTTGTATGGTTCTCGCAGGTCCAGTTTGGTGAGAGAGATGGGGACCAGTAGTTGCGGAGAGGAGAATGTACAGCTTAAGGTTCCCTCCCCGATCAACCCTAGGCATGAGAATTTCCAGATTTCTCAGGGCATTGGAATGCCAAGAGTCCTCAGCCAGCACGTATAGGCATAAGCCTAGCCGTCTTCTATGAAGCTTCTCATTGGAGGCAGTCTAGTCCAGCCCAGCTGCATAGGCTCCTCTGAGGATGGATACCGCACTGGAGGATTCTGGAAGCAAGGAGCCAAATGGACAGAGTGCCAAGTGGCCTTTGTCTCCTGGGCCTGCTCTTGGAACCACCAGTTGATGCATTTAGCCAGAGTGATTAATGCATCCAATGTGGTGGGGGACATCATAACCAGCTAGCTCATCTTTTTTCCTGTTGGAGAGGCTCTGCCAGAAGATGGTTGTGAGACTGTCCTCTCCTCACTGGAGTTCCAATGCAAGGGTTTGGAATTTAATTGCTTACTCCCTGACCTTTGGCAAACTCTGAAGTTCTGCTGCCATAGAGGAGACATGACCTGGTTCCTCAAAAACAAGTCAGAACTGGAGTAGGAAGTCTGGGAAGCTCTAGAGAATTGAATCGTCCCCCTCCCACAGTAGAGATGCCCAGGTTGGGGCAGTGCCACCAGCAAGAACAAGATATAAGTCACCTTGGGACAGTCAGTGGGGAACAAAGCAGACTGGAGATCAAAGTGTATGCGGCATTGGTTTATGATGTTGCCACACTCCTTTGGATCCCCTCATAGGGGAGCTGTTCCATCCCCTTTATCATTTTGGTCACCCTTCTCTGTACCTTCTCCATCACAATTATATCTTTTTTGAGATGCGGCGACCAGAATTGTACACAGTATTCAAGGTGCGGCCTCACCATGGAGCGATACAGAGGCATTATGACATTTTCTGTTTTATTAACCATTCCCTTTCTAATAATTCCCAACATTCTGTTTGCTTTTTTGACTGCCGCAGCACACTGAGCCGACGATTTCAATGTGTTATCCACTGTGACGCCTAGATCTCTTTCTTGAGTTGTAGCACCTAATATGGAACCTAACATTGTGTAACTATAGCATGGGTTATTTTTCCCTATATGCATCACCTTGCACTTGTCCACATTACATTTCATCTGCCATTTGGATGCCCAATCTTCCAGTCTCACAAGGTCCTCCTGCAATTTATCACAATCTGTTTGTGATTTAACTACTCTGAACAATTTTGTATCATCTGCAAATTTGATTACCTCACTCGTCATATTTCTTTCCAGATTATTTATAAATATATTGAACAGTAAGGGTCCCAATACAGATCCCTGAGGCACTCCACTGCCCACTCCCTTCCACTGAGAAAATTGACCATTTAATGCTACTCTCTGTTTCCTCTTTTAACCAGTTTGTAATCCACGAAAGGACACTGCCTCTTATCCCATGACTTTTTAGTTTCCTTAGGAGGGTCTTATTGCCCAACACTTTTGAAAGCAGAAGAGTGCATTAGTCACCTTCTCTGTTCTGCCTACAAACTTTTCAATTATTTTTCACACATCAGTTTCGATTTGAGCTTGATGTATGATGTGGTTCAGGGCGAGTACCATTCAAGATGATGTCCATGAGAAGTTGCTGGAAGAACCTGGTCTCTGTGTTAAACTAAGAAATGGAATGTAGCAATCCAACCCTATCGAGGGGCCCTGAGCACTTTTCACACTTATCAACCGTCACACTTTCATAGGACTTAATTCCAGCCTTTTCAGTAGTATCACCTACTGCCTCTTCCGGCCCAATGTAAGGAACCACCTCCGGCCACATCCCGGCAGTGTGAGCGCTGTCAAGTCTAAGGCTACACCACAGACCAGAGTGGGACAGGAGCCATATCTTCTTGGAGGAGTGGAGCCAAATAACCAAGGTCTTCTACATCTTCCAAATTGTGGAGTCTGGAAACATTTTGCTGGCTATCATCCTCTTCCACACTGCTCAAATCTTGATCCACATCTGTCTCGCTTGATGCAGTTTTGCTAAGAAGTGCAATCACTTCCTCACCAACAAATGATAGAACCGATCTCTCCATCCCAGCATGGACGGAGTTTCTACTCCCCATATTTCCTAATCCCCAAGAAACCAGAGAATTGGAGCCCATTCTGGATATGAGGTCTTTGAATAAACTCCGATAGGAATTCAAGATGAATTGCAGAAGTTTGCTTCTTTACATCTAAAACATTAATTGATAAGCTTTCAAGAGCTAAAGAATGCATATGCCCATATACTCATCCATCCTTCTCACTGGCTTACTTCAAAGTGGATTCTTACCACCACCAGTACAAGCTCCTCCCATTTGCCTTATTGGCAATTCTGAAAGCTTTACCTTATGCCTTACAGTGGTAACTGCCTGTCTCTGTCACAAGGGGATTAAAATTCTTTC
This sequence comes from Rhinatrema bivittatum, assembly GCF_901001135.1. Lineage (NCBI taxonomy): Eukaryota > Metazoa > Chordata > Amphibia > Gymnophiona > Rhinatrematidae > Rhinatrema > Rhinatrema bivittatum. Next base: position 62,617 of record NW_021820880.1, on the reverse strand, counting down.
CCATACCAGGACGACTGGCTAATTGCAATGAGCTCTCAAGAAAAAGCATGGCTTTCCCTACAAAATTTGGAGTTTTTTGCTCAATTTCCAGATGTCAAATCTAGTACCAGCCAGAGAATGAAATCTACTAAAGCATGGATAGAGTCACTGCAGGAGAAAGTATTCCTGATGGCGCGTACACCATGATAGCTCTGATTTCTCACCACATGACAGCCAGAGTGATTCTCATTGCATCAGGGCAAATGGCAAATGGTGAAAGGATGCGGTATTTTGAACTCCTCACTAAATTTCCTCATTTTTCAATACCTATGCCTCATACCAAGCAGAAGGCAAAAACTCAGGATGGGACCCAAACTATTCCAGTGGTGAACCCTTCACATCCTAAAATTGAGGGGTTTCTTACCTGCACTTCTGAAGTTTCTTTAGGCGCAGTTTCCATTGTGGGAAGATCTGTGGAGCGAGCAGACTCCCTGCTGGATGCCGCGTCATCGATGAGCCCCAGTTTGCCAACTCGTCTTCCTCCTCACTGGATGCCTTCTGCAAGCGTACACTAGCTGCTATGTGGGTGGTTGCTGGAGCCCGAAGCAACAATGTCTGGGGAAGTGTCGATCTCCCTTGATGGAAGATTTCTTCCGAGATCCCTGGATGGGGCTGTGTCCTTAAGGCAAGATCGTGGCGGCTCCCTAACGGATAGTGCCGCTGCAGTGGACCTGCAGGTCGTCTCTTCAACTCCAGCTAGTGGACAGGAGGTATCTGGAGACAATTCTAAATCTACTGCTTCCAGTTTTGAAAGAGCGATAAAACCTATTTACTGTGCAGTTTTTGAGAAACCACATTTGGTAACTCTGGAGTCTGTTTGGTCAGCCTTAGTAATTTTAGAGAAATCCATTTCCTCTCTTGTTGATGCTATGTCTGATATTAACATTTGAATACAGTTAACTGAAATAACTCTTTCCATTCAGAGGGGAGAAAAAGATGAACTCGATAAACAGGTGGTTGCTATACAAAATGTTCAAGGAAATTTGGTCCAAAGTGACTTGGTTAATGGTAAAAAGTCAGATAATTTAGAGAATTCCCTTCATTACCTTAATTTGAGAGTGTTACATTTTCCTGCAGTGGCTTTAATGTTACCTTTGGATTATTAAAAAAAATATTTGCTTGAGATTTTGAAATTTCCTGTTGATCCTATGCCTCCTATTTCCAAAGTCTACTATCTTTCAAGAGAAGCTCTAGACGAAAAGGCCCAGGTCCAGATATGGATTTAACTGCGTTGTTGGAGAAAGTGCAGAGAAGGGCGACCAAAATGATAAGGGGAATGGAACAGCTCCCCTATGAGGAAAGACTAAAGAGGTTAGGACTTTTCAGCTTGGAGAAGAGACGGCTGAGGGGGGATATGACAGAAGTCTACAAAATCATGAAAGGACTTGAACAAGTTAATGTAAATCGGTTATTTACTCTCTCAGATAACAGAAGGACTAGGGGGCACTCCATGAAGTGAGCATGTAGATCATTTAAAACAAATTGAGGAAAATTCATTTTCACTCAGCACATAGTTAAGCTCTGGAATTCATTGCCAGAGGATGTGGTTACAGCAATTAGTGTAACTGGGTTTAAAAAAGGTTTGGATAAGTTCCTAGAGGAAAAATCCATAAACTGCTATTAATTAATAAGCAATAGTAGCTTGAGATTTGTTAAATGTTTGGGTACTTGCCAGGTACTTCTGACTTGGATTGGCCATTGCAGGAAAAAGGATACTGGGCTTGATGGACCCTTGATCTGACCCAGTGTGGCATTTCTTATATTCTTATGTTCCTTCCACCTTTGTTAATGCATAGAATACATCTGGACTGTGCTTCTAAGATGGTATTTTTTAACAGTATCCACACCTGCTGTACACTCTTAAACTTTGAGGCTGCACTTTTCAAGTTTTTTTTAAACTATTTTTCTCATTTTATCAAAATTTCCCTTTTGAAAGTTTAGCATGAGAGCCATGGATTGATTTACTGTCCCCCTTCCAGTCATTAAATCAAATTTGATCATATTATGATTACTATTGCCAAACGGCCCCACCACCGTTACCTCTCTCACCAAATCCTGTGCTCCACTGAGAATTAGATCTAAAATTGCTCCCTCTCTCTTGTCGGTTTCTGAACCAATTGCTCCATAAAACTGTCATTTATTCCATCCAGGAACGTTATCTCTCTAACATGTCCTGATGTTTCACTTACCCATTCAATTCTAAGTTAAATGAAATCTGCCATTATTACTGCACTACCAATTTGGTTAGCTTCCCTAATGTCTCTTAGCATTTCACTGTCCGTCTCAGCATCTTGACCAGGTGGATGGTAGTATACCCCTATCACTATAGTCTTCTCCAACACACAAGGAATTTCCACCCATAAAGATTCAATTGTGCATTTAGTCTCATGCAGGATGTTTATCCTGTTGGACTCTATGCCATCCCGGACATAAAGCGCCACACCTCCTCCCGACTGCTCCTCTCTGTCATTGCGACATAATTTGTACCCCGGTATAGCACTGTCCCATTGGCTATCCTCTTTCCACCAGGTCTCTGAGATGCCAATTAAGTCTATGTCATCATTTACTGCTATACATTCTAATTCTCCCATCTTACTTCTTAGACTTCTGGCATTAGCATACAAACATTTCAAAGTGTGGGGTGTTTTTTGTATTAACAACCTGCTTTTCAGTTGACAGGGATACATTGGAATCTTTTAGCTCAGCTGAGTTTTTATTTATAGGCACTTGGACTACTTTTCTTATTATTGGAACCTCACTGTCGGGATGCCCTAATTCTAATGCTTCATTGCAGGGTCGTAGGAAGAAATGTCTTGATATGCGTCAAGAGGTGCTAGCCCTAGGTGCACAGTTCATTTTGTAAATATCTGTGTAAATGTATTATGAAACATTCTGATGCTAAATTTGTTTGTTTGTTTTAGCCTTCTCAGTTGAGATCTTATTTAAATTCTCATGCTGATCTTGCTTAATGTAATTCTAACATCTGCTATGTTAAAATGTTTTTTTCTCCTCTCCTATTTCTCTTTTATCATTTTTCCTATTTTTGTCACTCATTTTTTGTCTTGTGTCTGCCCCATATTTCTTACAGGCAGTAGGGAAGGGTTCTGCAAAGAATTGTTATTATTCTTGCTTTGCTGTCTATTTTTTACTTTGCTGCTAAAATTTCCATGTATTTCCACACAAGGTACACTTGTGTTTAATTTGAAAATTCGATAAATAAATATTAAAAGAAAAAAGAATCACCACGATGAAAGAATATTTCTGGCGTGGGAATGTTCACAACAGCCTCCTCAGTAAAGAATGAGGCAGAGAATTCATGTAATTTTTCTGAGCCCTCTTTTTTACCTCTCAGTCATCAAGCAGGCCAACAAACGTCCCCACAGGCCATAGCAGAAAAATGAAATGCCTTGCTTTGGTCTTTACTGTGAAGGACGTTGAAGACATTTATTTATTTATTTATTTTTATATACCGACGTTCGATCGGGGATATCACATGGGTTTACATTCAGGTACTGTAGGTATCTCCCTATCCCCAGAGGGCTTACAATCTAGATACCCATACTGCAACCATTCTCTCTAGGTGATTCAGAGGAACTGAAGCGAATGAATGTGAATCTTGAAGAGATGCCGGAGCAATCTGACAAACTAGATAGAAAGAAATTGCCAGGACCAGATAGCATTCAATTTCGGATTCTAAATGACCGAGTAACTGCTACTGGCAATCTGTGGTTTGTCCTTCCAGCCCACCTATCTACCTGAGGACTGGAGGGTAGCCAATACAATGCCGGTATTCACAGACGCCTTCAGTAACTACAGACTAGTGGGCCTGATGTTGGTGCCTGGTAAAATGGTGGAAGCTATTACTAAGAACGAAATTACTAAACATATGAATAAACATGTTTTAATGGGGAAGAGCCAGCATGGATTTAGCAAAGGGAGCTCATGCCTAACTAATTAGAGTTCTTTGAAGTTGTGAATAAGAATATGGACAAAAGTGTGCCAGTCAACATTGTGTATGTGCATTTTCATGAGACTCCTCAGGAAACTAATGTCCTGGGATAGAAAGCAATTAAAAGACAGGAAGCAGAGTTAAGGACTAAGTCGTCAGTCTTCCAAATGGAGAAGGGTCCTTAGTGGAGTGCCACAGGGATCGTAACTGGGACTTATGGAAAAGGGAAGGACGAGCGAGGAGATCAAATGTGCAGATGACACAAAATGATTCAAAGATGTTAAAAAAGCAGTGGATTGTGAGGAACCACAGAAGGATCTTGTGAGTCTGGGAAATGGCAACTGAATGGCAGAGGAAATTTAATGTGGAAAAATGCAAAGTGATGCACGCAGGGAAAAATAATCTGAACTAAATGCTGAGTACTGTGTCGGGAATCAGCAGCATGAACAGCACGATGAAGTCCTTGTGAACAATATGTCGGCATCCTCAGTTCAGTAAGCAGCGGCAGTCAGAACAGCAAATGATCTGAAAAGGCCTGGAGAGTATCATCTTGTCTCTATGGGGCCATGGTGCGACGGCACCTTCAGTACCGTCTGAAGAAAGGCAGAGAGTGGAACCATAACAGGAAGGAGCAGAGCATGGAGCATGAGAGGCAGCGCGGGCCAGGGCTCGTCGGCTTGGGAAAGGGACATGAGAGAAGTTTATGAAATCATGCGTGGGGTAAATTAAAGGACGGTTATTTATTTATCCTAACAAACGATACTGAAACAAGGGACCCTCCATGAAATAAGCACCACATTTAAAACAAATCATGCAAAGGACTTTTTCACTTGAGGTTCGGTTTTAAATGGGCCGCGTGCATAACAACCGGGGGTTGCGCGCGTGGCTGGGCTTTGCGCACGCCGTGTGCATTTTAGAGCAGGCACAGCCATGCACGTAACCCCCGCTATGCTGCAAACGTGGCGGGATGGGACAGCGCCATTAGCCGGCTGCCAAGCAGCAGGAAGTATAAAAATGTACAAAATGGGGAAGGTTAGTGGTGGGGGAGGAAAGGGGAAGAGGGAGGAGGGATAGGGTTCTCCTTAATTGGAGCAGACTGGGAGGGAACTGGGCAAAGGCGCGTACTTTAGAACATCCCCCCACCTACACGCGTGAGTTGCGCTCGCATGTTATAAAATGATCGCGTCCATGTGTGCGCGCCGGGAACATGGACACGCGCGCCCTCCTTCTCAAATCTACCTTCCAGCGAATAAGTAAGTGTGGAATCTGTTGCCAAAGGAAGTGGTCAAGGTGAGCAGCATAGCAGGGTTTGAAAAAGATTTGGAGAAGCGTCTGGAGAGGAAGTGCATAACAACATGTGGATAAAGGTGAACCGGTAGATGTAGTGTATTTGGATTTTCAGAAGGCATTTGACAAAGTCCCTCATGAGAGGCTTCTACGAAAACTAAAAAGTCATGGGATAGGAGGCGATGTCCTTTCGTGGATTACAAACTGGTTAAAAGACAGGAAACAGAGAGTAGGATTAAATGGTCAATATTCTCAGTGGAAAAGGGTAAACAGTGGAGTGCCTCAGGGATCTGTATTGGGACCGGTGCTTTTCAATATATATATAAATGATCTGGAAAGGAATACGACGAGTGAGGTTATCAAATTTGCGGATGATACAAAATTATTCAGAGTAGTTAAATCACAGGCAGACTGTGATACATTACAGGAGGACCTTGCAAGACTGGAAAATTGGGCATCCAAATGGCAGATGAAATTTAATGTGGACAAGTGCAAGGTGATGCACATAGGGAAAAATAACCCTTGCTGTAGTTACACGATGTTAGGTTCCATGTTAGGAGCTACCACCCAGGAAAAAGATCTAGGCATCATAGTGGATATTACTTTAAAATCTTCGGCTCAGTGTGCTGCAGCAGTCAAAAAAGCAAATAGAATGTTAGGAATTATTAGGAAGGGAATGGTTAATAGAACGGAAAATGTCATAATGCCTCTGTATCGCTCCATGGTGAGACCACACCTTGAATACTGTGTACAATTCTGGTCGCCGCATCTCAAAAAAGATATAGTTGCGATGGAGAAGGTACAGAGAAGGGCAACCAAAATGATAAAGGGGATAGAACAGCTCCCCTATGAGGAAAGGCTGAAGAGGTTAGGGCTGTCCAGCTTGGAGAAGAGACGGCTGAGGGGGGATATGATAGAGGTCTTTAAGATCATGAGAGGTCTTGAACGAGTAGATGTGACTCGGTTATTTACACTTTCGAATAATAGAAGGACTAGGGGGCATTCCATGAAGTTAGCAAGTAACACATTTAAGACTAATCGGAGAAAATTCTTTTTCACTCAACGCACAATAAAGCTCTGGAATTTGTTGCCAGAGGATGTGGTTAGTGCAGTTAGTGTAGCTGGGTTCAAAAAAGGTTTGGATAAGTTCTTGGAGGAGAAGTCCATTAATGGCTATTAATCAATTATACTTAGGGAATAGCCACTGCTATTAATTGCATCAGTAGCATGGGTTCTTCTTAGTGTTTGGGTAATTGCCAGGTTCTTGTGGCCTGGTTTTTGGCCTCTGTTGGAAACAGGATGCTGGGCTTGATGGACCCTTGGTCTGTCCCAGCATGGCAATTTCTTATGTTCTTAACATATTATTATGCAGGTAGATAAAGAAAGGTGTTACTGTTTCTGGCAGGAAGTCACAGTCGGGCACTAGATCTGCTTTATGGACTCTGCAGGTGTGCGAGACCTGGCCTGGCCACTGCTGGAGACAGGATCTGAGCTGGATGCACCTTGGTCTGACCCAGCATTGCATTTCTGAAGTTCCTTGGGCCTGATATTTAAAATGCATTCAGCGCTGTTCAGCTGGATAAGCGGGACTTATCTTCCTAAGTAGCAGCCACTGAATAAGCACACATGTTCAGCCACCGCCTCTTAGCCATATAAGAAGTGGCATAAAGTGGGTGGATGGGGCAGACAGAGTGAGCCATACAACGTATGCGGCTAATCGCCGATATCAGGACTTAGGCACATAAGCTGTACTGTCCAGAGCAGGTATACAGCTGAGCGCTCACTTACACGTTTGCACTGTACCCTAGCCAGAAAAGTTCCAACAGGCTAAGTTACTGAACTGGCCAGCTGTGAATATTGGCCACCCTATGTCTTACCGTGGATAAGAGAGAGGAAACAGAGTAGGATTTGAAGGTCAGCTTTCCTAATGGCAAGAAGTAAATAATGGAAGTGCCTTCAGGTGCTTAACATATTCATTAATGATCTGGAAAAGCAAACAACGCGTGAAGTGATGAAATTTGCAGATGAGACAAATATTAAAAGTGGCTAAAGCTCAAAACACTGATAAAGTGCAGAAAAACCTTGCTGGACCTGAGAATTGGGCATCCAAATAGCAGGTGAAATTTAATGTGGAGAAGTGCAACGTGAAAGATACGGGATTATTTTCTCCTCTCTGGGTACACAATGCTGGCTTCCATACTAAGAGTCACCACGCAGGAAGAGGATCGTGGGGTCATTGTGGACATTAAATTGAAATCTTCAGCTTAGGGCACAGCGCCGGTCAAAAAAGCAAATATAATGTTTGGAAAAGAACAGAGAACAAACTGAATCTCTTAATGCCTTTGATTAGATGTATGGTGTGATGGCCCCTGGAGTATTACGGGCAGTTCTGGTCACCCCATCTCAAACACATAGAAAAGGTGCAGATAATTGAGGTGGAACGGCTCCTTATGAAAGACTAAACAGGGTACAGTCGTTCAGCTTGGGTAAGAGACGACAGAGGAGACAAGATAGAGATTTGCATAATCAAGAGTTGGCTGGAATAAGTTGGTAGGGAATGGTTATGTAGCTTTCCAGATAGTAGAAGGCCTAGGGGACAGTCAGTGAAGATAACAGGGAGCAGATTTAAAACAAAGTAGAGCAGGTTTGGAATTTGAAGTGGGGAGGATGTGGTCAAGGTGTCCAGCACAGCTGAGCTTTGAATAGGGTTTGCACAAGCTCCTGGAAGAAGAGGCTATAGGCGATTATTATCCAGGTGGAGAAAGCCACTGCTTTGCCCTGTGGCAAACAAGAAATGGAAGTGCCAGGACTTCCTTGAGATTGGATAAGGATGCTGGCCTCCAGGGTCCCTTGGTCTGACCCAGCTTGGTACTACTTACGTTCTTGGATCTGTTGTGGGTCTGTAAGTGGTTCTAAGATAGGAAAGGGACAGAAGGACTCAATGGGTGTTTTCCCAGTATAGAATGGTGAATGAATAGTAGCACCCTTGGGAGATGTGTGGGGACCAGTGATATTTAACTTATTCATAAATGATCTGGAAAAGGGAGCAATGAGTGAAATGATGAAAATTTGCAGATGACACAATTGTTAAAACAAGCAGAAAATGTGAGAAATTGCAGGAGGACCATGCAAGACTGGGGATCTAGGCTTCTAAACAGCAGAAGAAATTTAATGTGGAAAAGGGAAAATAACACACATAAGGAAAACAATCCTAACTATGTATAGACGCAGTGCTGGATTCCAGATTAGACGTCACCACTCGGAATCATTGTGGACAACAGTCTGACATCATTGGCTCGGTGCAGTGGCCAAAAAACAGAGGCACCTGCACCTTCAGTACTGTGTGCAGTGCAGGTTGCCCCATCTCCAAAACAATCTAGGAGAAGTACAAAGGTCAAAGAAGGGTAACAAAAACGGTAAAGGGGATGGAAGGTTTCATTCATGAGGAAAGCTAAAACGTTCCGGCTCCTGGGCTTAGAGGAGGGTACGACAGAGATGCATCGAATCATGAGTAGGAAATGACGGTTATCAGTACTAGGACTAAAGGACATGCCAGTCTAACCAGCAGACTGAAATCAGATATTGGTTTGTTTTCTGTTAATAAACAACTAAGCTCTGGAATTTGTTTCTGGAGGATGTGGTCAAGGCCACTACGGTTTGGAGGAGAGGTCCATAAATAACCAGATAGACCTGGGTGTCCTAATGCTATCCTTCTGGGAGCAAGCAATGGAGAACCGACTTTCCTGTGAGGAACAATGAGATTGCTCATTGTTAAAGACAGGACACTGGGCTCAAGGACCATTGGTCAGTTCTAGCACAGTATCACATGATCTTATGATGTGCCTTTTTTGGGTAAAATTATTGAAGAATAAGTCAAACACTGAGGGATAGATTTTATAACATGATTTAAAATCCAGGATCAGCACGCACAAGGGGCTACAGAATTGTGCACCTTGCACGCGCCGAGCTGCGCTGCCTTCCTCCGTTCCCTCCCCCCTAGCCTGACCTTCCCACCCCTTCCCCTACCCTTTCCCCCCCAGCCCTACTCTAATGCCCCAAAAATGTTTTATCCTATCTTTTGTGTGCGCCGGCACGTGATCCCTCAACACAGCGGCAATGACCACTGTGTTGCAGGCCTCTGGCCCCGCCCATGCCCCTCCCCTCACCGCCCCCTTTGTAAAGCCCCGGGACTTACACGCATCCCAGGGCTTTACGTGCGCCACTGGGACTTTTTAAAATAGGCCTGGCGCGCGTAACCATTTGAAATTCCAGCCCTAAGGCTAACCAGCTGTATTAAATGTATCTAAACTGCCAATGTAATAAGGAGTGACTCAATCACTTATAATATGTATCACAATTAATAAACGTGGAGACAAATTACACTGTTTCAAAAAACAAGAAAATTATTAAAACATTTCTAGAGGCATCAAACATAGAGCTTCACCACATTAATTTTGCATGAAATACTCCATCCCATGTCATCATTTGCCACAGTCTGTTCCAATATGTTTTTCTCAAAGTAAATGGTACCCAAATAGTGATGAAAATGTCAAGACCAACTTCTAAAGGATTTTTTAGATGATGCCAGCACTTACTTATCCAATGAGGGTGGTCTGGTTTAGCTGTTGTACAATTACAAAACGGCACGTCATTAGTGATCATGTGATATCTGCTTTCATCATAATTTCATCACAAGCAAGGAACGCGTTTTTTTGATTGTAAGGTATCCTGTCCCAGTGATTTATTGCTGGCAAAGATTCATAAAAATCTTACTAAGCCCCCTGACCGTCCTATTATTTCTTTAAATGGATCGGTGTTGGAGCCTTTATCCATCTTGTTGGACAAATGTTTGAATTCCTTTGTTTCCTGTGCACCATCTTCTGTAAGAGATTCTAGTCTCATAATAACAGATCTCCACAACCCTGACGATCTACCATCTTATTAGTCACTGCAGATAACTCTTCACTGTATACCAATTTACCTCAGGCCAGGGCATTAATATCATTCATGAAACTTTGGAATCACAGGTGAATCCATGGATACCTACTGATTTTTTTTAATGTGATTGATATATTTAGCATTGACGAGAAATTATTTTCTTTTTCAAGATAAATTTTTCTTACAAGTAAAAGTAACCGCAATGGGGGCTACAATGGCCCCCGTCATCGCTAATCTGTATGTTGCCAATTTCGAAGTGTTTTCTATCTGAACATCCTTTTCAGCAATTCATCTATTTATGTCCAGGTACACTGATGATGTGCTTTTGTTATGGAGAGGTTTGGTGGAATCACTCAGAAAATTTTTCATCTGGCTCAATAACTGTGATTTGAATTTGAAATTTTCAAATCATGTAGATTCCCATAAGGTGTCTTTTTTGCATATTAAATATCAATTTCATTGATGATCAGTTTTCTTTTTCCATCTTCAGGAAGCCTACAGACCACAATATGTTACTGCATTTTGCGAGCTGTCATCCACATCTACTTAAATCTAATTTACTGATGGGCCAATTTTTCGGCTTCGCAGACCTTGTTCTATTACATCTGAATGTAAAGTCCAGACTCAAGTGATGGTGACCAGTTCTTGGGTCATGGTTACCCTGTGCCTTGTTTAAAGAAAGTATACAAATGCAGGCTTTTTGTAAATGTGATTTACTTTTGCTATCTAAGAAGAAGGAACCACTTGAGAGATTGCTAGTTCCATTCGGCACATTATTTTGCAATGTTGGCCAGTTCTTACAATTCATTCTGTATTTAATACTCCATCGATTTTTGCATACGAGCATGCCAAACATTTACAAGACCTTTTGGTCCTCTCTTATGTGACCGTAGAAGACATTTGACACAGATGGATTGTGGTTTCAATAGGTGTGACAAAATGTGTATTACTTGCCGTCAAGCAGTTACAGGTTCTTCATTGATTTTACCCAATAGAGCGTTCATCACACTTCATCATATCTTTAATTGTAATTCTAAGGGAGTTATATTTTTCGACCAATGCCCCTGCTCACTCCTTCATATAGGGAAGACGGTTCAGACCTTCCAGCAAAGGATGATTGAACATTGAAATTGTGTCAATACACAACGATTTGAAGTGCCAATTGTTGAACATTGCATCTATTTTCAGCATTCAAGTGACTCACATGGAGTATTTTAGACACCATATTACCATCGATTTGAAGGGGAAACTTAGATTTACATCTTTTGCATCTTGAACAAAAATGGATTTTCAGATTAAAAACAGTGGTTTCACATGGATTAAATCAAAATGTAGATTGGACTGTATTTTAGTGACTTCTATTATTTAGGGTATTTGTAGAACCATTTATATGTTTTTTTTAAATCTCCATTTTCAAACATTTGATTGGTTGTCTGTCATGTGATTGTCTCTGCCACTTTGATGCTTTTTGTTGAAAAATTAGCATTTATTCATTCATCCTTTGTCAGTCTTCACTGCACGTCTCCTGAAGAAGATTCTTCAAAACATCAATGTGGGACTTGCCATTTTGTTTAACTTTTACAACAGCTAAGTCAGACCATTCATTGAATAAGTTAAGTGTCGTCGTGACTGACAATGTTGGCATCTTCTAAAAAAATCCTTTTTAAGTTGATCTTGACATTTCAGGCACTATGAGGGCACCATTTACTTTGAAAAAAACATAATGAAAAAGACTGTGGAACATTTTGACATAGGGTGGATTAGTTCACACAAAAATTAATGTGGTGAAGCTCCACGTTTGATGCCTCTTAATTTTTTTAAAATAATTTTATTGTTTTTTTAAAACACTAGTGTAATTTGTTTCCATGTTTATTGGTTGTCATATTTATCTAAAACATTAAAGTACATAAATAGTGAAAGAGGGTTATATCTTGCCAACTGATAAATTTATTCATATTTTATTTTCCAACTTTGACTACAAGCATCAAGATAGATTACAATAAAATAATTATACATAAGTAAAAGAAACATTACAAAAAAACTAATGAAACAATGAAATAAAAATTCAAAATATAAAAAAATAAAATAAAATCAGCATCAGTAGTCGAACACTATAACACCATCCTCTTTCACAATATATTCCTACTAACACCACCAATATGTCCCCTTATATTGTGTTTCCACAATGTATTCCGACTGACACATACCTCCCCCTACAACATATCCACACCAACACCTGCCACTTCCACAACACGTATCCTCATGCACACCATCTACTGCCTCCCTCTACAATGTTCTCCCACTAATTCCCCAACACCTTCAATCCAGTGCATCCACACCAACACTCCCAACATCTCCTCCACAACATGTATCTCTGGGCACACTGTTCAATACCTCCCACTATAATGTTCTCCCACTAATACCTCAGCAACTCCCATCCAGTGTATCTACATCAATACTCCCAACATCTGCTCCACAACATGTACCCCCATGCACACCCTCCAACTCCTCCTCCTACAATGTTCTTCGAGTAATACCCCAACTCTTCCCATCCAGTGTCTCCATACCAACACTCCCAACATCTCCTTCACAACATGTACCCCCACGCAACCCTGCAACATCTCTCCCCACAATGCTCTCCTACTAATACCCCAACTTCTCCCATCCAGTGTATCCAGACCAGCATGCCCATTATCTCCTCCACAATTCGTAGCTCAAGCACACCCTCCACCTCCCCCTACAATGTTCTTCAACTATTATCACAACCCCTTCCATCCATTACATCCACACCAACATTCCCAACATCTCTTCCACAAACGTACCCCCATGCACACACTCCAACACCTCCCCTCACAATGTTCTTCCACTAATACCCCAATATCTTTCATCCAGTGTATCCACACCAACACTCCCAACATCAGCCCTACAACATGTATTTTATTTACAGTGTTTATATACTGCCTATACCAAGGATCTAATCAGTGAACATAAAAACATATATAATAAATTAACAAATATAAACCAGTGACTAATAAATCAGGAAACTGCAAAACAACTGTCCGAAAACAGGATTCTTATATATCCGCCTGCTTAAATAAAAATGTTTCCAAAAGTTATTTGAATGTTTTTCCGCAATCCATCTGTCACATTCTAGGAGTGAATTCCAGAACATGAGAGCTTTTCTTCCCTTTCTTTCCTTTTTCCCACACCTTCGGCACCTCCCATTCATGATGTACACCAACTAATACCCCCAGCTCCTCCCCAACAATGTACTCTCACCAACACCTTCAACACCTCATCTCCCACTGTTACCCCCATTCTCACGGTCAACACTGCTTCCACACAATGAATGTGATCATGTACCCCGCAGGCTATCAATAAATGCCCCATCCCACAATGTTCCCCACTAACCCAACACTTCCCAAATACTTTTGAATCCACACCATAGCACATTAACACCTCAAAACCTCCCTTCCACAATGCATTTCTACTAAAACCCGATTCCTCCCCTTATAATATACTTGCACCAACACCCTCAATACTGCCTCCCCTACATCTACCTCCATCTGCTCCTTCAACTCTGCCTCTTCAAACTGTACTCCTTCTAACACCCCAACAGCTTCCCCAATAATGTACCCCACTAGCACCCAACACTTCTCAAAATATATGCCCACAAATACCCCAGCATCTGCTTTCCACACTGTACACTAACAGTCCATCCACAAATACCTCCCCCAACAGTGTATCCTCAATAACACCCAACACTTCTCAAAATATATCCCCACAAATACCCCAGCATCTGCTTTCCACACTGTACACTAACAGTCCATCCACAAACACCTCCCTCAACAGTGTATCCTCAATAACACCCAACTCTTCTCAAAATATATCCCCACAAATACCCCAGCATCTGCTTTCCACACTGTACACTAACAGCCCATCCACAAACACCTCCCCCAACAATGTACCCTCAATAACACCCAACTCTTCTCAAAATATATCCCCATAAATACCCCAGCATCTGCTTTCCACACTGTACACTAACAGTCCATCCACAAACACCTCCCCCAATAATGTACCCTCAATAACACCCAACTCTTCTCAAAATATATCCCCACAAATACCCCAGCATCTGCTTTCCACACTGTACACTAACACTGCATCCACAAACACCTCCCCCAACAGTGTACCCTCAATAACACCCAACTCTTCTCAAAATATATCCCCACAAATACCCCAGCATCTGCTTTCCACACTGTACACTAACAGTCCATCCTCAAACACCTCCCCCAATAATGTAACCTCAATAACACCCAACTCTTCTCAAAATATATCCCCACAAATACCCCAGGATCTGCTTTCCACACTATACACTAACACTGCATCCACAAACACCTCCCCCAACAGTGTACCCTCAATAACACCCAACTCTTCTCAAAATATATCCCCACAAATACCCCAGCATCTGCTTTCCACACTGTACACTAAATCCTCAAACACCTCCCCCAACAATGTACCCTCAATAACACCCAACTCTTCTCAAAATATATCCCCACAAATACCCCAGCATCTGCTTTCCACACTGTACACTAACAGTCCATCCTCAAACACCTCCCCCAACAGTGTATCCTCAATAACACCCAACTCTTCTCAAAATATATCCCCACAAATACCCCAGCATCTGCTTTCCACACTGCACACTAACACTGCATCCACAAACACCTCCCCCAACAGTGCATCCTCAATAACACCCAACTCTTCTCAAAATATATCCCCACAAATACCCCAGCATCTGCTTTCCACACTGTACACTAACAGTCCATCCTCAAACACGTCCCCCAACAGTGTATCCTCAATAACACCCAACTCTTCTCAAAATATATCCCCACAAATACCCCAGCATCTGCTTTCCACACTGTACACTAACAGCCCATCCACAAACACCTCCCCCAACAATGTACCCTCAATAACACCCAACTCTTCTCAAAATATATGTCCATAAATACCCCAGCATCTGCTTTCCACACTGTACACTAACAGCCCATCCACAAACACCTCCCCCAACAATGTACCCTCAATAACACCCAACTCTTCTCAAAATATATGTCCATAAATACCCCAGCATCTGCTTTCCACACTGTACACTAACAGTCCATCCTCAAACACCTCCTCCAACAGTGTATCCTCAATAACACCCAACTCTTCTCAAAATATATCCCCACAAATACCCCAGCATCTGCTTTCCACACTGTACACTAACACTGCATCCACAAACACCTCCCCCAACAGTGTATCCTCAATAACACCCAACTCTTCTCAAAATATATCCCCACAAATACCCCAGCATCTGCTTTCCACACTGTACACTAACACTGCATCCACAAACACCTCCCCCAACAGTGTATCCTCAATAACACCCAACTCTTCTCAAAATATATCCCCACAAATACCCCAGCATCTGCTTTCCACACTATACACTAACAGTCCATCCTCAAACACCCCCCCCCCCCAACAGTGTATCCTCAATAACACCCAACTCTTCTCAAAATATATCCCCACAAATACCCCAGCATCTGCTTTCCACACTGTACACTAACACTGCATCCACAAACACCTCCCCCAACAATGTACCCTCAATAACACCCAACTCTTCTCAAAATATATCCCCACAAATACCCCAGCATCTGCTTTCCACACTGTACACTAACAGCCCATCCACAAACACCTCCCCCAACAGTGTATCCTCAATAACACCCAACTCTTCTCAAAATATATCCCCACAAATACCCCAGCATCTGCTTTCCACACTGTACACTAACAGTCCATCCTCAAACACCTCCCCCAACAGTGTATCCTCAATAACACCCAACTCTTCTCAAAATATATCCCCACAAATACCCCAGCATCTGCTTTCCACACTGCACACTAACACTGCATCCACAAACACCTCCCCCAACAGTGCATCCTCAATAACACCCAACTCTTCTCAAAATATATCCCCACAAATACCCCAGCATCTGCTTTCCACACTGTACACTAACAGTCCATCCTCAAACACGTCCCCCAACAGTGTATCCTCAATAACACCCAACTCTTCTCAAAATATATCCCCACAAATACCCCAGCATCTGCTTTCCACACTGTACACTAACAGCCCATCCACAAACACCTCCCCCAACAATGTACCCTCAATAACACCCAACTCTTCTCAAAATATATGTCCATAAATACCCCAGCATCTGCTTTCCACACTGTACACTAACAGCCCATCCACAAACACCTCCCCCAACAATGTACCCTCAATAACACCCAACTCTTCTCAAAATATATGTCCATAAATACCCCAGCATCTGCTTTCCACACTGTACACTAACAGTCCATCCTCAAACACCTCCTCCAACAGTGTATCCTCAATAACACCCAACTCTTCTCAAAATATATCCCCACAAATACCCCAGCATCTGCTTTCCACACTGTACACTAACACTGCATCCACAAACACCTCCCCCAACAGTGTATCCTCAATAACACCCAACTCTTCTCAAAATATATCCCCACAAATACCCCAGCATCTGCTTTCCACACTGTACACTAACACTGCATCCACAAACACCTCCCCCAACAGTGTATCCTCAATAACACCCAACTCTTCTCAAAATATATCCCCACAAATACCCCAGCATCTGCTTTCCACACTATACACTAACAGTCCATCCTCAAACACCCCCCCCCCCCAACAGTGTATCCTCAATAACACCCAACTCTTCTCAAAATATATCCCCACAAATACCCCAGCATCTGCTTTCCACACTGTACACTAACACTGCATCCACAAACACCTCCCCCAACAATGTACCCTCAATAACACCCAACTCTTCTCAAAATATATCCCCACAAATACCCCAGCATCTGCTTTCCACACTGTACACTAACAGCCCATCCACAAACACCTCCCCCAACAGTGTATCCTCAATAACACCCAACTCTTCTCAAAATATATCCCCACAAATACCCCAGCATCTGCTTTCCACACTGTACACTAACAGTCCATCCACAAACACCTCCCCCAACAGTGTACTCACGCCAATACTTCTTATTCTCCCCTAAAGAAGAGCTACCCCCTGCCAGATGTGCATACCTCTGCTTTACAGCCCCTCGCCATAAAACTCACTGACTGTGAAGACTCAGTAAGGAGGTGGAGACCTATGGCTGTGTGAGAAGTGGAAAGCAGGAGCTCTCGGCTCGGGATTCAGCCTTATTACTCTGGATCTCTGCTCTTGCAGCACTTTCACAGTGTTTAATGTAAAAACTACGCCGAAACTTCTGGAGAAAGACAAGAAAAGATGGAGGCAATGTAATGCTGAGAAGTGCTGAGGTCTTACCGTGCGAGGGAAAGAGGCCCTGGAAAGGAGTGGGGGCAGCGAGGGAAGGATGTGCAGCTCGGAAAGGGGGGTGGAGAGAAGGCAGGGCTCGTCCATGGAGGGAGGAGAGAGGCCTGGGCTTACCCAGCCCCGGAGAAGGAGGGGAGAGGGCAGGGCTCGTCCTGGGAAGTACCAAGATATGCGAGAGGCGCCTCTCTCAGAGAAAAGCGGAATACCGGGGGAGCAGCCGAATGGGAGGCGCCCGGCTCTCTGCCTCCCCTGCCTCCCTGTGTTTGGGCTTCGGAGAGGAATTAGTCCAGCAGAAAATCACCTTATAGAAGTTGTTTTGTGGATAGAAGTGAACTAAGAAGGCAGCCGCACTGCTTTCTTTAGCCGGACAGTTGTCCGTGTGTTGCCGGAGCGCTGCTCAAGGAGGGAGATTTGGGGGTCACTCGTTTTCTGGCACCGCTTCCGGACCACAGGGCATCGGAATGCAGGGGCAGAAAGCTTCCTGAATCTGAACCTGCGAGCGAATAAAACCCGCAGGAGGGTAATAGGGAGGGAGGAGAGAGCTGGGTCTGCAGGGAACCGGGAGTGTAACAGGGAGGGAGGGGGGGGAGGGCTGGGTCTGCAGGGAGCCGGGAGTGTAACAGGGGGGGAGGGGGGAGAGGGCTGGGTCTGCAGGGAAACCGGGAGTGTAACAGGGAGGGAGGGCTGGGTCTGCAGGGAACCGGGAGTGTAACAGGGAGGGAGGGAGGGAGGAGAGGTCTGGGTCTGCAGGGAACCGGGAGTGTAACAGGGAGGGAGGGAGGGAGGGGGGAGAGGGCTGGGTCTGCAGGGAACCGGGAGTGTAACAGGGAGGGAGGAGAGGGCTGGGTCTGCAGGGAACCGGGAGTGTAACAGGGAGGGAGGGGGGAGAGGGCTGGGTCTGCAGGGAACCGGGAGTGTAACAGGGAGGGAGGAGAGGGCTGGGTCTGCAGGGAACCGGGAGTGTAACAGGGAGGGAGGGGGGAGAGGGCTGGGTCTGCAGGGAACCGGGAGTGTAACAGGGAGGGAGGGCTGGGTCTGCAGGGAACCGGGAGTGTAACAGGGAGGGAGGGAGGAGAGGGCTGGGTCTGCAGGGAACCGGGAGTGTAACAGCGAGGGAGGAGAGGGCTGGGTCTGCAGGGAACCGAGAGTGTAACAGGGAGGGAGGGAGGAGAGGGCCGGGTCTGCAGAAACCGGGAGTGTAACGAGGAGAGGGCCGGGTCTGCAGAAACCGGGAGTGTAACAGAGAGGGAGGGGAGAGAGAGAGTGAGGGGGGAGGGGGAGAGAGAGAGGGAGGGGGGAGAGGGCCGGGTCTGCAGGGAACCGGGAGTGTAACAGCGAGCGAGGGAGGGAGGAGAGGGCTGGGTCTGCAGGGAACCGGGAGTGTAACAGGGAGGGAGGGGGGAGAGGGCCGGGTCTGCAGGGAACCGGGAGTGTAACAGGGAGGGGGGAGAGGGCTGGGTCTGCAGGGAACCGGGAGTGTAACAGGGAGGGAGGGAGGAGAGGGCTGGGTCTGCAGGGAACCGGGAGTGTAACAGGGAGGGAGAGGGCTGGGTCTGCAGAGAACCGGGAGTGTAACAGAGAGGGAGGGAGGAGAGGGCTGGGTCTGTAACAGGGAGGGAGGAGAGGGCCGGGTCTGCAGGGAACCGGGAGTGTAACAGAGAGGGAGGGAGGGAGGAGAGGGCTGGGTCTGTAACCGGGAGTGTAACAGAGAGGGAGGGAGGAGAGGGCCGGGTCTGCAGGGAACCGGGAGTGTAAGAGGGAGGAGAGGGCTGGGTCTGCAGGGAACCGGGAGTGTAACAGGGAGGGAGGGAGGGAGGGGAGGAGAGGGCCGGGTCTGCAGGGAACCGGGAGTGTAACAGAGAGGGAGGGAGGAGAGGGCTGGGTCTGTAACCGGGAGTGTAACAGAGAGGGAGGGAGGGAGGAGAGGGCCGGGTCTGCAGGGAACCGGGAGTGTAACAGGGAGGGAGGGAGGAGAGGGCCGGGTCTGCAGGGAACCGGGAGTGTAACAGGGAGGGAGGGAGGAGAGGGCTGGGTCTGCAGGGAACCGGGAGTGTAACAGCGAGGGAGGGAGGAGAGGGCTGGGTCTGCAGGGAACCGAGAGTGTAACAGGGAGGGAGGGAGGAGAGGGCCGGGTCTGCAGAAACCGGGAGTGTAACAGGGAGGGGGAGAGGCAGGAGGGAGGGAGGAGAGGGCTGGGTCTGTAACCGGGAGTGTAACAGCGAGGGAGAGAGGGAGGAGAGGGCTGGGTCTGTAACCGGGAGTGTAACAGCGAGGGAGAGAGGGAGGAGAGGGCTGGGTCTGTAACCGGGAGTGTAACAGCGAGGGAGGCAGCCCCGAGCAGAGGACTGGGAAAGCAGGGGCTGTTTAGTGCTGAATGGTGGAGAGGGGAAGCTGAGGAGCAGATGTGGCTCCAGGAGAAGAGAAAGACGGGGAAGGGGAGGGAGGGCTGGAGATCTCGGGATTGCGCAAGAGAGGGGAAGGAAGCAGAGGGACGGGTGCGGATGTTTGGATTCTGCAGGGGGAGGGGAGGGAAGTGGATTTTAGAATTGTGCAGGACTGGGGGAGGGAAGCAGAGGGAGGGATTGTGCAGGAGAAGGGAAGGGAAGCAGAGAGAGAGGAGAGAGAGAGAGAGAGATGCATTTTGGAAGGGAAGCAGGAGCTGGTATGTGGATTTCAGAAATCTGAAGGAGAGGGGAAGGGAAGTGGAAGGAGAGATGCAGATTCCAGAGGTGGCCAATCCCAGTCATCGAAAGCCAAATACAGTCCTGGTTTTCAGGCTATCCACAATGAATATGCATGAGATGGATTTGCATGCCCTGCCTACATTGTATGTAAATCTATCTCATAGAAACACAGAAATGACGGCAGAAGAAGGCCAGAAGGCCCATCCAGTCTGCCCAGCAAGTTTCGCACATTTTTTTTCTCTCACATACTTAATTGTTTCTCTTGGCTCTTAGTAACCTTTGGTTCTATTTCCCTTCCACCCCCACCATTAATGTAGAGAGCAGTGTTGGACCTGCCTCCAAGTGAAATAGCTTAATTAGTTAGGGGTAGTAACCGCCGCAATAAGCAATAGAGATGTGAATCGGAACCGGAATCTGAACGGTATCGGTTCTGGTTCCGATCCAAATCTTAAAATTTTTATCGCCCAGCCCGATTTGAGTTCTGATTATCAGCTGCGCCCGATCCGATAATCAAAAAACCCTCCCCCACCTTCCCGAACCCCCAAAAAAGGTTTTTAAATTACCTGGTGGTCCAGCGGGAGCGCGGGGAGCGATCTCCCGCTCTCAGGCCATCGGCTGCGTTAATATAAATGGCGCCAATGGCCCTTTGCCCTTACCATGTGACAGGGCAAAGGTAGCGCCGGCGCCATTTTGAATATTGGCAATTCGGCCTGAGTGCAGGAGGTCGCTCCCGGACCCCCGCTGGACTTTTGGCAAGTCTTGTGGGGGTCAGGAGGCCCCCCCCAAGCTGGCCAAAAGTCCCTGGGGGTCCAGCGGGGGTCCAGGAGCGACCTCCTGCACTCAGGCCGAATTGCCAATATTCAAAATGGCGCCGGCGCTACCTTTGCCCTGTCACATGGTAAGGGCAAAGGGCCATCGGCGCCATTTTTATTAACGCAGCCGATGGCCTGAGAGCGGGAGATCGCTCCCCGCGCTCCCGCTGGACCACCAGGTAATTTTAAAAGGTTTGGGGGGGGAGGCTCAGGGGATCATTTTAAAGGGTCGGGTGGGTTTTTTTTTTATCGGGCCATCGGCGCCATTTATATTAGTGGCAACCAAAATGGCGCCGATGGCCCGAGAACGGGAGATCGCGCCGGGACCCCCCCCCCACTGGACCACCAGGTAATTTAAAACATTTTGGGGGGGTTCGGGAGGGTGGGGGATTTGTTTTAAGGGGTCGGGGTGGGTTTAGGGGTTGTGCCGGTTTTCCCGCCCTCCCGCCTCCCCTCCCCCGATTTACGATTTTTCACGATAAATCGGGGGAATTTCTATTGTATGGCGACTCTAACGATTTTTGACGATTTAAAAAATATCTGACGAGCTTTTTAAATCGTCAAAAAACGATTCACATCCCTAATAAGCAAGCTACACCCACGCTTATCTGTTTACCCAGACTATCAGGCCGATACAGTAAAGCGCGGCCACGGTTACCCTGTTCCTAACCCGCTTTGAACGCACAATTTGGACGCGTATGGCTAACCCGCGATTCAGTATCCGGTTTTACGCGTCCTTACCGCTTACTGAAAGGGACGCGTATCCGTCTCCGCCCGCCGCATGTATATGATATGTTAATGATCCATTTAGCTATTCCCTCCCATACAGTAACGGGCGCCCAGATTATCGCCTTTTTAACCTGCTATTTTGCCGCGTCTTTAACCTGCAGATTTACCGCCTCCCCTGACCCTGGCGTCAGTGTGGTGTTCAGTCAGCTTCCCGCTGCCTTGAGCTGTATCCTCGCCCCCTCTGGATCTCCCTCTGCACAAAAGTAATTTAAAACATGTTCCTTTCACTCTGGGAAGGCCCGATCTGGGCCCGCTTGCCCTGCCACGGTGCCCTGCAGCCGGGGGAGTCAGGGAGGGGGGTTAGCCCTTTCCTCTCCGTGGAGACGCCCTAAAGAGTCAGGCGACAGCCCCCCGCTGCGCCAGCTTTCCGGAAAGTTCACCCTGCGAGGAGAGGGGAGCTGGAGACCCCGAAAGCTTCCCTTCTTCTCCTCCCCAAGCGCGGCGGAGCAATTTAGCAGGGAGGTCGCGGCGTCCGTTCATGGACCTTCCCGCTGCCTTGAGCGCCCGGCTGGACGACCAAGCCGGACGTCCGAGGTCATAGCACTCAACACACCATGTTATCTCTCAGTCCTAGCACTCAAAACATCCTCTTATCTCTCAGTCCTAGCACTCAACACATTATCTTATCTCTCAGTCCTAGCACTCAACACAATCCTCTTATCTCTCAGCCCTAGCACTCAACACAACCTCTTATCTCTCAGTCCTAGCACTCAACACATCATCTTATCTCTCAGCCCTAGCACTCAACACAATCCTCTTATCTCTCAGTCCTAGCACTCAACACATCCTCTTATCTCTCAGCCCTAGCACTCAACACATCCTCTTATCTCTCAGCCCTAGCACTCAACACAACCTCTTATCTCTCAGTCCTAGCACTCAACACATCCTCTTATCTCTCAAGCCTAACACTACAACACATCCTCTTATCTCTTAGTCCTAACACACAACACATCCTCTTATCTCTCAGTCCTAGCACTCAACACATCCTCTTATCTCTCAGTCCTAGCACTCAACACACCATGTTATCTCTCAGTCCTAGCACTCAACACATCCTCTTATCTCTCAAGCCTAACACTCCAACACATTATCTTATCTCTGAATCCTAACACTCAACACATCCTCTTATCTCTTAGTCCTAACACACAACACAATCCTCTTATCTCTCAGTCCTAGCACTCAACACAATCCTCTTATCTCTCAGTCCTAGCACAAAACATATCCTTTTATCTCTCAGTCCTAGCACTCAACACAATCCTCTTATCTCTCAGTCCTAGCACTCAACACACCATGTTATCTCTCAGTCCTAGCACTCAACACATCCTCTTATCTCTCAGTCCTAGCACTCAACACATCCTCTTATCTCTCAGTCCTAGCAGAAAAAATATCCTTTTATCTCTCAGTCCTAGCACTCAACACATCCTCTTATCTCTCAAACCTAACACTCCAACACATTATCTTATCTCTAAGTCCTAACACTCAACACATCCTCTTATCTCTCAGTCCTAGCACAAAACATATCCTTTTATCTCTCAGTCCTAGCACTCAACACAATCCTCTTATCTCTCAGTCCTAGCACTCAACACACCATGTTATCTCTCAGTCCTAGCATTCAACACATCCTCTTATCTCTCAGTCCTAGCACAAAACATATCCTTTTATCTCTCAGTCCTAGCACTCAACACATCCTCTTATCTCTCAAGCCTAACACTCCAACACATTATCTTATCTCTAAGTCCTAACACTCAACACATCCTCTTATCTCTTAGTCCTAACACACAACACAATCCTCTTATCTCTCAGTCCTAGCACAAAACATATCCTTTTATCTCTCAGTCCTAGCACTCAACACAATCCTCTTATCTCTCAGTCCTAGCACTCAACACACCATGTTATCTCTCAGTCCTAGCACTCAACACATCCTCTTATCTCTCAGTCCTAGCACTCAACACACCATGTTATCTCTCAGTCCTAGCACTCAACACAATCCTCTTATCTCTCAGTCCTAGCACTCAACACACCATGTTATCTCTCAGTCCTAGCACTCAACACATCCTCTTATCTTTCAGTACTAGCACTCAACACATCCTCTAATCTCTCAGTCCTAGCACTCAACACAATCCTCTTATCTCTCAGTCCTAGCACTCAACACAATCCTCTTATCTCTCAGTCCTAGCACTCAACACACCATGTTATCTCTCAGTCCTAGCACTCAACACATCCTCTTATCTTTCAGTCCTAGCACTCAACACATCCTCTAATCTCTCAGTCCTAGCACTCAACACAATCCTCTTATCTCTCAGTCCTAGCACTCAACACACCATGTTATCTCTCAGTCCTAGCACTCAACACATCCTCTTATCTCTCAGTCCTAGCACTCAACACACCATGTTATCTCTCAGTCCTAGCACTCAACACAATCCTCTTATCTCTCAGTCCTAGCACTCAACACAATCCTCTTATCTCTCAGTCCTAGCACTCAACACACCATGTTATCTCTCAGTCCTAGCACTCAACACATCCTCTTATCTTTCAGTCCTAGCACTCAACACATCCTCTAATCTCTCAGTCCTAGCACTCAACACAATCCTCTTATCTCTCAGTCCTAGCACTCAACACACCATGTTATCTCTCAGTCCTAGCACTCAACACATCCTCTTATCTCTCAGTCCTAGCACTCAACACACCATGTTATCTCTCAGTCCTAGCACTCAACACAATCCTCTTATCTCTCAGTCCTAGCACTCAACACAATCCTCTTATCTCTCAGTCCTAGCACTCAACACATCCTCTAATCTCTCAGTCCTAGCACTCAACACAATCCTCTTATCTCTCAGTCCTAGCACTCAACACAATCCTCTTATCTCTCAGTCCTAGCACTCAACACACCATGTTATCTCTCAGTCCTAGCACTCAACACATCCTCTTATCTTTCAGTCCTAGCACTCAACACATCCTCTAATCTCTCAGTCCTAGCACTCAACACAATCCTCTTATCTCTCAGTCCTAGCACTCAACACACCATGTTATCTCTCAGTCCTAGCACTCAACACATCCTCTTATCTCTCAGTCCTAGCACTCAACACACCATGTTATCTCTCAGTCCTAGCACTCAACACAATCCTCTTATCTCTCAGTCCTAGCACTCAACACAATCCTCTTATCTCTCAGTCCTAGCACTCAACACAATCCTCTTATCTCTCAGTCCTAGCACTCAACACAATCCTCTTATCTCTCAGTCCTAGCAATCAACACACCATGTTATCTCTCAGTCCTAGCACTCAACACATCCTCTTATCTTTCAGTCCTAGCACTCAACACATCCTCTAATCTCTCAGTCCTAGCACTCAACACAATCCTCTTATCTCTCAGTCCTAGCACTCAACACACCATGTTATCTCTCAGTCCTAGCACTCAACACATCCTCTTATCTCTCAGTCCTAGCACTCAACACACCATGTTATCTCTCAGTCCTAGCACTCAACACAATCCTCTTATCTCTCAGTCCTAGCACTCAACACAATCCTCTTATCTCTCAGTCCTAGCACTCAACACACCATGTTATCTCTCAGTCCTAGCACTCAACACATCCTCTTATCTCTCAGTCCTAGCACAAAACATATCCTTTTATCTCTCAGTCCTAGCACTCAACACATCCTCTTATCTCTCAAGCCCAATACTCCAACACATTATCTTATCTCTGAGTCCTAACACTCAACACATCCTCTTATCTCTTAGTCCTAACACACAACACAATCCTCTTATCTCTTAGTCCTAGCACAAAACATATCCTTTTATCTCTCAGTCCTAGCACTCAACACAATCCTCTTATCTCTCAGTCCTAGCACTCAACACAATCCTCTTATCTCTCAGTCCTAACACTCAGCACATCTTCTTATCTCTGTCGTAACACTCAACACATCCTCTTATCTCTCAGTCCTAGCACTCAACACACCATGTTATCTCTCAGTCCTAGCACTCAACACATCCTCTTATCTCTCAGTCCTAGCACTCAACACACCATGTTATCTCTCAGTCCTAGCACTCAACACAATCCTCTTATCTCTCAGTCCTAGCACTCAACACAATCCTCTTATCTCTCAGTCCTAGCACTCAACACAATCCTCTTATCTCTCAGTCCTAGCACTCAACACACCATGTTATCTCTCAGTCCTAGCACTCAACACATCCTCTTATCTTTCAGTCCTAGCACTCAACACATCCTCTAATCTCTCAGTCCTAGCACTCAACACAATCCTCTTATCTCTCAGTCCTAGCACTCAACACACCATGTTATCTCTCAGTCCTAGCACTCAACACACCATGTTATCTCTCAGTCCTAGCACTCAACACATCCTCTTATCTCTCAGTCCTAGCACTCAACACACCATGTTATCTCTCAGTCCTAGCACTCAACACAATCCTCTTATCTCTCAGTCCTAGCACTCAACACAATCCTCTTATCTCTCAGTCCTAGCACTCAACACACCATGTTATCTCTCAGTCCTAGCACTCAACACATCCTCTTATCTCTCAGTCCTAGCACAAAACATATCCTTTTATCTCTCAGTCCTAGCACTCAACACATCCTCTTATCTCTCAAGCCCAATACTCCAACACATTATCTTATCTCTGAGTCCTAACACTCAACACATCCTCTTATCTCTTAGTCCTAACACACAACACAATCCTCTTATCTCTTAGTCCTAGCACAAAACATATCCTTTTATCTCTCAGTCCTAGCACTCAACACAATCCTCTTATCTCTCAGTCCTAGCACTCAACACAATCCTCTTATCTCTCAGTCCTAACACTCAGCACATCTTCTTATCTCTGTCGTAACACTCAACACATCCTCTTATCTCTCAGTCCTAGCACTCAAAACAATCCTCTTATCTCTCAGTCCTAGCACTCAACACACCCTCTTATATCTCAGTCCTAGCACTCAACACATCCTCTTATCTCTCAGTCCTAGCACTCAACACATCCTCTTATCTCTCAACCTAACACTCAACACATCCTCTTATCTCTCAACCTAACACTACAACACATCCTCTTATCTCTCAGTCCTAGCACTCAACACATCCTCTTATCTGTCAGTCCTAGCACTCAACACATCCTCTTATCTCTCAGTCCTAGCACTCAACACAACCTCTTATATCTCAGTCCTAGCACTCAACACACCCTCTTATATCTCAGTCCTAGCATAAAACACATCCTCTTATCTCTCAGTCCTAGCACTCAACACATCCTCTTATCTCTCAAGCCTAACACTATAACACATCCTCTTATCTCTGAGTCCTAACATTCAACACATCCTCTTATCTCTCAGTCCTAGCACTCAACACAACCTCTTATATCTCAGTCCTAGCACTCAACACACCCTCTTATATCTCAGTCCTAGCATAAAACACATCCTCTTATCTCTCAGTCCTGGCATAAAACACATCCTCTTATCTCTCAGTCCTAGCACTCAACACATCCTCTTATCTCTCAAGCCTAACACTACAACACATCCTCTTATCTCTGAGTCCTAACACTCAACACATCCTCTTATCTCTCAGTCCTAACACTCAACACATCTTCTTATCTCTCAGTCCTAACACTCAACACATCCTCTTATCTCTCAAGCCTAACACTCCAACACATCCTCTTATCTCTCAGTCCTAACACTCCAACACACCCTGTTATCTCTCAGTCCTAGCACTCAACACATCCTCTTATCTCTCAGTCCTAACACTCCAACGCATCCTCTTATCTCTCAGTCCTAGCACTCAACGCATCCTCTTATCTCTCAGTCCTAGCACTCAACACATCCTGTTATCTCTCAGTCCTAACACTCCAACACATCATCTTATCTCTCAGTCCTAGCACTCCAACCCATCCTCTTATGTCTCAGTTCTAACACTCCAACACATCTCTCAGTCCTAGCATGCCAACACATCCTCTTATCTCTCTGTCTTAACACTGCAACACCCCATCCTCTTATCTCTGAGTCCTAACACTCAACACACCCTCTTATCTCTCAGTCCTAGCACTCAACACATCCTCTTATCTCTCAGGCCTAGCACTCAACACAACCTCTTATATCTCAGTCCTAGCACTCAACACACCCTCTTATATCTCAGTCCTAGCACTCAACACATCCTCTTA
The DNA here is from genome assembly GCF_901001135.1 of Rhinatrema bivittatum. Taxonomy (NCBI): domain Eukaryota; kingdom Metazoa; phylum Chordata; class Amphibia; order Gymnophiona; family Rhinatrematidae; genus Rhinatrema; species Rhinatrema bivittatum. The sequence continues at coordinate 34,578 of NW_021820880.1, read as the reverse complement.
TCTTTCAAGCCTAACACTACAACACATCCTCTTATCTCTGAGTCCTAACATTCAACACATCCTCTTATCTCTCAGTCCTAGCACTCAACACAACCTCTTATATCTCAGTCCTAGCACTCAACACACCCTCTTACATCTCAGTCCTAGCATAAAACACATCCTCTTATCTCTCAGTCCTAGCACTCAACACATCCTCTTATCTCTCAAGCCTAACACTACAACACATCCTCTTATCTCTCAGTCCTAGCACTCAACACATCCTCTTATCTCTCAGTCCTAGCACTCAACACAACCTCTTATATCTCAGTCCTAGCACTCAATACACCCTCTTATATCTCAGTCCTAGCATAAAATACATCCTCTTATCTCTCAGTCCTAGCATAAAACACATCCTCTTATCTCTCAGTCCTAGCACTCAACACATCCTCTTATCTCTCAAGCCTAACACTACAACACATCCTCTTATCTCTGAGTCCTAACACTCAACACATCCTCTTATCTCTCAGTCCTAACACATCCTCTTATCTCTCAAGCCTAACACTCCAACACATCCTCTTATCTCTCAGTCCTAGTACTCAACACATCCTCTTATCTCTCAGTCCTAACACTCCAACACACCCTGTTATCTCTCAGTCCTAGCACTCAACACATCCTCTTATCTCTCAGTTCTAACACTCCAACACATCCTCTTATGTCTCAGTCCTAACACTCCAACGCATCCTCTTATCTCTCAGTCCTAGCACTCAACGCATCCTCTTATCTCTCAGTCCTAGCACTCAACACATCCTGTTATCTCTCAGTCCTAACACTCCAACACATCATCTTATCTCTCAGTCCTAGCACTCCAACCCATCCTCTTATGTCTCAGTTCTAACACTCCAACACATCTCTCAGTCCTAGCACGCCAACACATCCTCTTATCTCTCTGTCTTAACACTGCACCACCCCATCCTCTTATCTCTGAGTCCTAGCACTCAACATATCCTCGTATCTCTCAGTCCCAACACTCAACACAATCCTCTTATCTCTCAGTCCTAACACTCAACAAAATCCTCTCATCTCTCAGTCCTAACACTCAACAAAATCCTCTCATCTCTCAGTCCTAGCACTCAACACATCCTCCTATATCTCAGTCCTAACACTCAACACATCCTCTTATCTCTTAGTCCTAGCACTCAACACATCCTCTTATCTCTCAGTCCTAGCACCCAACACATCCTGTTATCTCTCAGTCCTAACACTCCAACACATCATCTTATCTCTCAGTCCTAGCACTCCAACCCATCCTCTTATGTCTCAGTTCTAACACTCCAACACATCTCTCAGTCCTAGCACGCCAACTCATCCTCCTATATCTCAGTCCTAGCACTCAACACACCCTCTTATCTCTCAGTCCTAGCACTCAACACACCCTCTTATATCTCATTTCTAGCACTCAACACAATCCTCTTATCTCTCAGTCCTAGCACTCAACACATCCTCTTATCTCTCAGGCCTAGCACTCCAACACATCCTCTTATCTCTCAGTCCTAGCATTCAACACAATCCTCTTATCTCTCCATCCTAGCACTCAACACAATCCTCTTATCTCTCAGACCTAACACTCCAACACATCCTCTTACCTCACAGTCCTAGCATTCAAGACATATTCTTATCTCTCAGTCCTAACACTCCAAAACATCCTCTTATCTCAGTCCTAGTACTCAACACATCCTCTTATCTCTCAGTCCTAGCACTCAACACATCCTCTTATCTCTCCGTCCTAGCACTCAACACAATCCTCTTATCTCTTAGCCCTAACACTCCAACAGATCCTCTTCTTACTGAGATTCCATTGTTGCACATTGAAAACTAATCTGAGAAAGTTCTTTTTTACTCAACGCACAATTAAACTCTGGAATTTGTTGCCAGAGAATGTGGTTAGTGCAGTTAGTATAGCTGTGTTTAAAAAAGGATTGGATAAGTTCTTGGAGGAGAAGTCCATTACCTGCTATTAAGTTCACTTAGAGAATAGCCACTGCCATTAGCAATGGTTACATGGAATAGACTTAGTTTTTGGGTACTTGCCAGGTTCTTATGGCCTGGATTGGCCACTGTTGGAAACAGGATGCTGGGCTTGATGGACCCTTGGTCTGACCCAGTATGGCATTTTCTTATGTTCTTATGTTCTTATGTCCATGCTGTAGTCCTATGTGACATGCAGTCAGGAACCAGAGCAGAGGTTCATGTTGATGGGAATGGTTGATGTAGCTTATCTCAGACATGACAGGAGTATTAGAAGAAAACCCATCTTACCCATTCTCTCTCATTTAATGTATGATTGCTCTCTTTTCTCCACTTCTGAGACTGTGTCAGTAGTGCCTGATATCCCAGGCACTATTCCTGCATGATGGCCTTGGTTAGGGCCCCTGCAGTGTTGTTTGTCTGTGTTTGTGAACATCCCTACTGGCAAAAATTAGAGTAGATCTGGGCTGGAATCCTCCGATAAAGGTCAGCAGGAAAGGCCAAAGATCAAAAGGGCTTCAATAAAAGAGCTGTAAACAAAGGCGTGTCTAAGTAAAAGCGAGGATGAAGAACGACGAAGCTCATAACGGCGATGAGATTAAAGGCCCGTGCTAATAAAGGCAGTGATGAATATGGACATCTGTAATGGTGAATAATGGTGATTATGAGGTTTGCCGTTCTTCATCGTTTATCAGAAAATGACATCAAAAGTGGTACATTTAACATCGTTGATGTACACGGCAAAATAATCGATGCAAGAATCCTAAGCCCTGCAGTTTCGGTACCGTGTCTCCCGTGACATTGAATGGAAAAGGTCTGGGGCCCGGGCCCCTCCCTCCATACCTTCACCCCCTGCCCCCGCCAGCTCTCTGTGAAAGCTCCAAAGGCTCAGTCTGCGCCCTTTCTCGTGCGAGGCAACCGGTCACGTGACGGCGAGTGCGCGGCCCTGTATGGGACTTGGGCTCTTCCGGGCAGGGTCCTGGCATGTGCAGGAGGGGGAGTGGGGAATTGAGCTTCTTCAGTTTCCATTCTTGCCTATGTCTTTGCAGCCCTAGCGGGGGGGCCCTCCTGGGTGCCGGGAGCACCATTAGGGGTGCCCATATTCATCACCGCCTTTATTAGCACGGGCCTTTAATTGCATTGCCGTCATGAGCTTCGCCGTTCTTCATCCTCGCTTTTATTAAGCCGCGCCTTTGATCGCTTTTATTAAGCCACGCCTTTGATCTCGACGCTTTTTTATTGAAGCCCTTTTGATTTTTGCCCTTTCCTGCTCACCCTTATTGAAGTAAACCATCTGGGCATGCCCTGAAGTTAGAAACTCAAGAGAGAAAGCCGTGTGCCAAGTATAAGCTTAAAAGGGAAAAGGGTGAAGGAATGAGCTGATGGCTGAGGAGAGGGCGGTAGGATTAAGAGAATGGATACAGCTGGGCCGCATCCGCCTCTGAACATGCTCGCTGTAAAGAGCACTGCACTCAGCTCAGAACAGATACACTGGACATAGAAAAGTGCAGAGAAGGAGAATAAAAGAGATAAAGGGACTGGGAAAGCTCCTTTATGGAGAAAACCTGAACAGATTAGGGCTCCTTAGCTTGGAAAAGAGGTGACTGAGAGGGAATAGGATTGAGATTTATGAAATCATGAGTGGGATGGGTAGGGTAAATAGGGAACGGTTATTTACCCTTTCAAACACTAGGACTAGGGGATGTTCCATGAAAATAGCAACCGGCGAGTGTAAAACAAACCCTAGGAATTATTTTTTCACTTGGCGCACAATTCGGCTATGAAATCTGTTGCTGGAGGATGTGATGAAGGCAACTAACATAGCGGGGGTTTTTCTGGAGGAAAGGTACTAGCCAGAGAGACTCGGGGAAGCCAGCGCTTATCCCTGGCTGTGATGGGGCTGCATCCATTCCATCTCTTTGCTATGGGCGAGACAACGTTCAGAGTGAGGGGCAATATTCCTTCACCGTCCGTGCTGTGGGTGGCAGGTAAAACACTGCAGCCACTGGGTTAGTGATGAAATGTGGCACAATACTGAGTCCTCAGCACCCCAGAATCTGTGCAGGTCTCCCACCCTCCAGGGCTTGGCTACGTGGAGGTCCCAGGCGGGCAGGGTATCCTTTAGTTGGGCAGGAACATCCTCTCCAAGTCCAAACCCTCTCTCTCCCCAGGGCTGAAGACTCCAGATGTGTCCCCAGATGTTTCCAGATGGCATTTTACTCACATAGCAGACATCTCTTTCTCTCTCAGCCTTTTCAATCCCTCATGGATGGGATTCCTTAGAATGGAGTTGGGCAAACGTTTTTGTGCTGGGGCCACATTACAAGTTATCGAGTGCAATGAGTGTCAGAGGGTGGGGTGTGGCTTGGTGGGACCTCGACACAGCAATCAAATTTCCACCACTTTCTGCAGGCATTTCACCATCCAGCAGCCTTAAGCACCATCAGATTTAGCACTAAAGAAGCCCCTTCAATCATAGATAAGAACATCAGAACATGCCATACTGGGTCAGACCAAGGGTCCATCAAGCCCAGCATCCTGTTTCCAACAGTGGCCAATCCAGGCCATAAGAACCTGGCAAGTACCCAAACACTAAGTCTATTACATGTTACCATTGCTAATGGCAGTGGCTATTCTCTAAGTCAACTTAATTAATAGCAGGTAATGGACTTCTCCTCCAAGAACTTATCCAATCCTTTTTTAAACACAGCTATACTAACTGCACTAACCACATCCTCTGGCAACAAATTCCAGAGTTTAATTGTGCGTTGAGTGAAAAAGAACTTTCTCCGATTAGTTTTAAATGTGCCACATGCTAACTTCATGGAGTGCCCCCTAGTCTTTCTATTATCTGAAAGAGTAAATAACCGATTCACATCTACCCGTTCTAGACCTCTCATGATCTTAAAGACCTCTATCATATCCCCCCTCAGCCGTCTCTTCTCCAAGCTGAAAAGTCATAACCTCTTTAGTCTTTCCTCATAGGGGAGTTGTTCCATTCCCCTTATCATTTTGGTTGCCCTTCTCTGTACCTTCTCCATCGCAATTATATCTTTTTTTAGATGCGGCGACCAGAATTGTACACAGTATTCAAGGTGCGGTCTCACCATGGAGCGATACAGAGGCATTATGACATTTTCCGTTTATTCACCATTCCCTTCCTAATAATTCCCAACATTCTGTTTGCTTTTTTGACTGCTGCAGCACACTGAGCCGACGATTTCAATGTGTTATCCACTATGACACCTAGATCTCTTTCTTGGGTTGTAGCACCTAATATGGAACCCAACATTGTGTAATTATAGCATGGGTTATTTTTCCCTATATGCATTACCTTGCACTTATCCACATTAAATTTCATCTGCCATTTGGATGCCCAATTTTCCAGTCTCACAAGGTCTTCCTGCAATTTATCACAATCTGCTTGTGATTTAACTACTCTGATCAATTTTGTATCATCTGCAAATTTGATTATCTCACTCGTCGTATTTCTTTCCAGATCATTTATAAATATATTGAAAAGTAAGGGTCCCAATACAGATCCCTGAGGAACTCCACTGCCCACTCCCTTCCACTGAGAAAATTGACCATTTAATCCTACTCTCTGTTTCCTGTCTTTTAACCAGTTTGCAATCCACGAAAGGACATCGCCTCCTATCCCATGACTTTTTACTTTTCCTAGAAGCCTCTCATGAGGAACTTTGTCAAACGCCTTCTGAAAATCCAAGTATACTACATCCACTGGTTCACCTTTATCCACATGTTTATTAACCCCTTCAAAAAAAAATGAAGCAGATTTGTGAGGCAAGACTTCCCTTGGGTACATCCATGTTGGCTGTATTCCATTAAACCATGTCTTTCTATATGCTCTACGATTTTGATCTTTAGAATAGTTTCTACTATTTTTCCCGGCAATGAAGTCAGGCTCACTGGTCTGTAGTTTCCCAGATCACTCCTGGAGCCCTTTTTAAATATTGGGGTTACATTGGCCACCCTCCAGTCTTCAGGAACAATGGATGATTTTAATGATAGGTTACAAATTTTAACTAATAGATCAGAAATTTCATTTTTTAGTTCCTTCAGAACCCTGGGGTGTATACCATCCGGTCCATGTGATTTACTACTCTTTAGTTTGTCAATCTGGCCTACAACATCTTCCAGGTTCACAGTGATTTGGTTCATTTCATCTGACTCATCACCCCTGAAAACCATCTCCGGAACTGATATCTCCCCAACATCCTCATTAGTAAACACAGGAGCAAAGAATTCATTTAGTCTTTCTGCAATGGCCTTATCTTCCCTAAGAGCCCCTTTAACCCCTTGGTTATCTAATGGTCCAACTGACTCCCTCACAGGTTTCTTGCTTTGGATATATTTTAAAAGGTTTTTATTATGAGTTTTTGCCTCTACAGCCAACTTCATTTCAAATTCTCTCTTCGCCTGTCTTATGTTTTATTCTTGACAATGCTTATGCTTTTTCCTATTTTCTTCAAATTTTCTTCCAATTTTTGAAGGATTTTTTTTTGGCTAAAATAGCCTCTTTCACCTCCCCTTTTAACCTTGACGGTAATCGTTTTGCCTTCCTTCCACCTTTCTTAATGCGCAGAATACATATGGACTGCGCCTCTAGGATTGTATGTTTAAACAATGTCCAAGCCTGTTGTACACTTTTAACCTTTGCAGCTGCACCTTTCAGTTTTTTTCTATTTTCCTCATTTTATTAAAGTTTCCCTTTTGAAAATTTAGTGTTAGAGCTGCAGATTTACTTATTGTCCCCCTTCCAGTTATTAGTTCAAGTTTGATCATGTTATGATCACTGTTGCCAAGTGGCCCCACCACTGTTACTTCTCTCACCAAATCTTGCGTTCCACTAAGAATTAAATCTAAAATAGCTCCCTCTCTTGTTGGTTCCTGAACCAATTGCTCCATGAAGCAATCATTTATTACATCCAGGAACCTTATGTCTCTAGCAAGTCCGATGTTACATTTACCCAGTCAATATTGGGGTAATTGAAATCTCCTATCATTATTGCACTGCCAAATTGATTTGCTTCCCTGATTTCTCTTAGCATTTCAACATCTGTCTGACCATTTTGTCCAGGTGGACGGTAGTATACTCCTATCACTATACTCTTACCCAACACACATGGGATTTCTACCCATATAGATTCTACTGAGCATTTACTCTCTTGTATGATCTTTATCCTGTTGGACTCTATACCCTCCTGGACATAAAGTGCCTCACCCCCACCAAGTTGATCCTCCCTATCATTGTGATATAATTTGTACCCTGATATAGCACTGTCCCATTGGTTATCCTCCTTCCACCATGTCCCTGTGATGATAATTATGTCAATCTCATCATTTGCTGCTATAACCTCTAAGTCTCCCATCTTACTTCTTACACTTCTGGCATTGGCATACAGACATTTCAAAGTGTGGTTTTTGTGTGTATTTAACAACCTGCTTTTCAATTGATAGGGATAATTTGGAAATCTTTAGCTCAGATGATTTTTTCATATAGGCACAAGGACTACATTTGCTTTCATTGGAACCTCTCTGTTGGGATGCCCTAACTCTCCTGTTTAATTAGTATCCTTCAAGGATACATTCACTTTCAATGCATATCCAGCATAGCTCTCTGCTTCAACGGCAGGGGAGAAGAAAAACTGATACTTCACGCATATCCAGCATAGCTCCCTGCTTCAACGGCAGGGGAGAAGAAAACCTGATACTTCACGCATATCCAGCATAGCTCTCTGCTTCAACGGCAGGGGAGAAGAAAAACTGATACTTCACGCATATCCAGCATAGCTCTCTGCTTCAACGGCAGGGGAGAAGAAAAACTGATACTTCACGCATATCCAGCATAGCTCTCTGCTTCAACGGCAGGGGAGAAGAAAAAAGGATTCGCACTCACAAAGCGGGGAGTAGCTGGCTTGTTACGGCGGTTACTACCCCAAACCAAATCAGCCTGATACTTCACTTTCAATGCATATCCTGCTTCAACGGCAGGGGAGAAGAAAAACTGATACTTCACGCATATCCAGCATAGCTCTCTGCTTCAACGGCAGGGGAGAAGAAAAACTGATACTACAAGCATATCCAGCATAGCTCCCTGCTTCAACAGCAGGGGAGAAGAAAAACAACCAATAAGGGCTGAATAACACAGTCTGGGTAAAACAAATAAGCATGGGTGTAGCTTGCTTATTGCGGCGGTTACTTCCCCTACTACCCATAACTAATCAAGCTTGATATTTCACTTGGTTGCAGCTCCATCACTGCTCTCTACATTAATGGTGGGGGTGGAAGGGAAATAGAACCAAAGAGCTAAGAGAAACAGATAAGTATGAGAAAAAAATGTGAAGCTTGCTGGGCAGACTGGATGGGCCGTTTGGTCTTCTTCTGCCGTCATTTCTATGTTTCTATTCCTGTGAACCATGCACTGCTGAGCGACTGTCGGCTTTCCCCTTTGTTCTAGTTTAAAAGCTGCTCTATCTCCTTTTTAAAGGTTAGCGCCAGCAGTCTGGTTCCACCCTGGTTAAGGTGCAGCCCATCCCTTCGGAAGAGACTCCCCCTTCCCCAAAAGGTTCCCCAGTTCCTAACAAAACTGAATCTCTCTTCTTTGCACCATCGTCTCATCCACGCATTGAGACTCCGGAGCTCTGCCTGCCTCTGGTGACCTGCGCGTGGAACAGGGAGCATTTCAGAGAAAGCTACCCTGGAGGTTCTGGATTTAAGTTTTCTACCTAAGAGCCTAAATTTGGCTTCCAGAACCTCCCTCCCACATTTTCCTATGTCGTTGGTGCCCACATGTACCATGACAGCCGGCTCCTCCCCAGCACTGTCTAAAATCCTATCTAGGTAATGCATGAGGTCCGCCACCTTCGCACCAGGTAGGCAAGTTACCAGGCGATCCTCACGTCCACCAGCCACCCAGCTATCTACATTCCTAATAATCGAATCACCAACTATGATGGCAGACCTAACCCTTCCCTCCTGGGCAGTAGCCCTGGGAGACTTGTCCTCAGTTTGAGAGGACAATACAACAGTCTCATATAAATGTAGAACATGTGAGCCAGAAGGCTATTTCACTCCCTGCCATGCCTTCATTGCATGTACATTTCCTGTCCATCCACCATCTTCTACGTTGCAGAGTCATGGGGGCATACATCTTCCATCTGGACACTTCTCCTGTCACCGCTCTCCACACCTCCCATCGAAAGACTCCACTAGTAGAGATAATGCCATAAAACAAGGAAAATCCACAAAAATGATCTCAGGATGATCCCCATCCCTCCCTTCCCTGCCCCATTACTCTCCCCCTCCCCCCTGTATAACCAAAGACCCTTCTTGATCATGTTTTCACCCTTTTCCAAGAGCTATCCCCCACTTTTAAGAAAGTTAATGGCTTCCTACCTATATCCCCCCACCTACTTTTAATACCCACCCTCTAAGTGTCCCATTTGAATGAGAAGAGAAAAAAAAAAAGGGATGTTATGCATATTTATAGGTAAAAGTAACATCTGAACTGGAAACTTCTTTGTAGTGACCTTCCCACAGTACAAAAGATCAGGCACCCCGCACACATGCAGATTTTCTCTGCGTTGCTGCAAACTCCTGCAGTGCTTCAGTTGTTGCCTGCGGCCTCTGGATGTCTCCACTGCCGTCTCTCTGCCGATCACTCTGTTAGGCTTCTCTCCGGCCTTGCCCTTATCTGAGCCTAACTGCGTAGTCAAGGAGCCCAGGGATAGTGACAGACGAGGCCATGCCTCAGATCTGCTCAATGCGGGAGTCTCGAGCTCCCCGCTCCCCTGCTGGTGTTTCAGGCTCCCTCCACCGGATACATTCTCTCTCGCCACCTCTTTATCTCTCCTCCAGTGCCAAACACTCTCTGCAGACAGTGGGGAACGTCCGTCTTCATTACGAGTATTCAGATAAACCATCGCTTCCCCCCGCAGACTCAAAACCCCGCCAAGCACCATTAATGCATACAGCCAGTCAGTTTCTTTTCATGAAGAATCTTCTTCAACCACACATATTCCTCGCACTTTTTTTGTGCTCTATAACTGTAGTTGGGGAACATTGCAGCCCTACTGCCCTTAAATGTGAGATGACCAAGCTCCCTCGCCCATCAGAGTACCCACTTCTGGTAGGGAAGTGTTACCGACCCGGTTTCTCCCTGGGACACGATTCCCCCAAGATTGGGTCACCAGAGGCAGCTCCTGAAGCATCTAATCCAAGACCTCCCTCACATTGCAGCCCTCAGACTGCTCAGGGATCCCAACCACCCTGAGGTTGGCACAGCGAGATCTATCCTCCAAGTCAACCAGCTTGGCCTTCAGAGCCTTAACCTGCTTCTAAAGGGTTGCCAGTGAATTGGCTGGGGAGCATCTTCAGTCTTCCACAGCCAACACCCGAGGGCACATTTCATCCAGCCGTGTTTTAATGTCGACAAGGGAACAGGTTCCATACTACATCCGCTCCAGGTTCTTCTATTGCATTAAGAAGTTGCATCAATGGAGCTTGCTTGACCAGTGTCGCCTTTCCCTCTTCTCTCTCCCACCAGCCTTGCAGTAAAAATCCATGATAGGCCTCTCCAATGCGCTATGAGTTCAGCGAGAACTCGTCCTTAAAACATTTAACAGCTGCAGCTACTTTCCACCAGAGGGGCAAATCCACTTCGGATAACAAAAGACACCTTTATACCCAGTAATTCAGTCGTAGGGAAAAAGGGGTAAATAAGCTCCGGGAAGTGCAGAGCTTGTCAGCTATGCGTCTTCCTCCATTACTGCTCGCTAGCGCCCCCTGCAGTGTCACAGGTTGAGTGCTGGTAATTAGTGCTGATTTGGTACAATAAACGTAAATCAGTTTATTCATGGCTTTCTGAGGGCCAAGCCCACACCCAACAAACATTACAACAGGCCTAATATCAATTCCAAGTGCCCTATTTACTTTTTTTTGCAGGGTTTTCTGGTTGGCACCACAGCAGTGCATGTAAATATAATACACACGTTGTAAGTGATCTTTTTACCTCAGAAGACTATAGTTTGAATGTCCTTTTTCATGTAAAATGATTATAAATCACGCCTCCTGTCACGGGATTAACTGCCGTTCTGTGCAGGTTACCCACTGCCTCCTGTCACGGGATTAACTGCCATTCTGTGCAAGTTACACCACGCCTCCTGTCACAGGATTAACTGCCGTTCTGTGCAAGTTACCCCACGCCTCTTGTCACGGGAATAACTGTGCAGGTTACCCCACGCCTCCTGTCACGGGATTAACTGCCATTCTGTGCAGGTTACTCCAGGCCTCCTGTCACGGGATTAACTGCCGTTCTGTGCAGGTTACCCCACGCCTCCTGTCACGGGATTAACTGCCTTTCTGTGCAGGTTACCCCACGCCTCCTGTCACGGGATTAACTGCCGTTCTGTGCAGGTTACCCCACGCCTCCTGTCACGGGATTAACTGCCTTTCTGTGCAGGTTACCCCACGCCTCCTGTCACGGGATTAACTGCCATTCTGTGCAGGTTACCCCACACCTCCTGTCACGGGATTAACTGCCGTTGTGTTCAGGTTACCCCACGCCTCCTGTCACGGGATTAACTGCCGTTCCGTGCTGGTTACCCCACGCCTCCTGTCACGGGATTAACTGCCGTTCTGTGCAGGTTACCCCCTGCCACCTGTCACGGTATTAACTGCCGTTCTGTGCAGGTTACCCCCTGCCTCCTATCACGGGATTAACTGCCATTCTGTGCAAGTTACACCACGCCTCCTGTCACAGGATTAACTGCCGTTCTGTGCAAGTTATCCCACGCCTCTTGTCAAGGGAATAACTGTGCAGGTTACCCCACGCCTCCTGTCACGGGATTAACTGCCATTCTGTGCAGGTTACCCCACGCCTCCTGTCACGGGATTATCTGCCATTCTGTGGTTACTCCAGGCCTGCTGTCACGGGATTAACTGCCGTTCTGTGCAGGTTACCCCACGCCTCCTGTCACAGGAATAACTGCCGTTCTGTGCAGGTTACCCCAAGCCTCCTGTTACAGGATTAACTGCCGTTCTGTGCAGGTTACCCCACGCCTCCTGTCACGGGATTAACTGCCGTTCTGTGCAGGTTACCCCACGCCTCCTGTCACGGGATTAACTGCCGTTCTGTGCAGGTTACCCCACGCCTCCTGTCACGGGATTAACTGCCATTCTGTGCAGGTTACCCCACACCTCCTGTCACGGGATTAACTGCCGTTGTGTTCAGGTTACCCCACGCCTCCTGTCACGGGATTAACTGCCGTTCCGTGCTGGTTACCCCACGCCTCCTGTCACGGGATTAACTGCCGTTCTGTGCAGGTTACCCCCTGCCACCTGTCACGGTATTAACTGCCGTTCTGTGCAGGTTACCCCCTGCCTCCTATCACGGGATTAACTGCCATTCTGTGCAAGTTACACCACGCCTCCTGTCACAGGATTAACTGCCGTTCTGTGCAAGTTATCCCACGCCTCTTGTCAAGGGAATAACTGTGCAGGTTACCCACTGCCTCCTGTCACGGGATTAACTGCCATTCTGTGCAAGTTACACCACGCCTCCTGTCACAGGATTAACTGCCGTTCTGTGCAAGTTACCCCACGCCTCTTGTCACGGGAATAACTGTGCAGGTAACACCACGCCTCCTGTCACGGGATTAACTGCCATTCTGTGCAGGTTACTCCAGGCCTCCTGTCACGGGATTAACTGCCATTCTGTGCAGGTTACAACACGCCTCCTGTCACGGGATTAACTGCCGTTCTGTGCAGGTTACCCCACGCCTCCTGTCACGGGATTAACTGCCTTTCTGTGCAGGTTACCCCACGCCTCCTGTCACGGGATTAACTGCCGTTCTGTGCAGGTTACCCCACGCCTCCTGTCACGGGATTAACTGCCTTTCTGTGCAGGTTACCCCACGCCTCCTGTCACGGGATTAACTGCCATTCTGTGCAGGTTACCCCACACCTCCTGTCATGGGATTAACTGCCATTGTGTTCAGGTTACCCCACGCCTCCTGTCACGGGATGAACTGCCGTTCCGTGCTGGTTACCCCACGCCTCCTGTCACGGGATTAACTGCCGTTCTGTGCAGGTTACCCCCTGCCACCTGTCACGGTATTAACTGCCGTTCTGTGCAGGTTACCCCCTGCCTCCTATCACGGGATTAACTGCCATTCTGTGCAAGTTACACCACGCCTCCTGTCACAGGATTAACTGCCATTCTGTGCAAGTTATCCCACGCCTCTTGTCAAGGGAATAACTGTGCAGGTTACCCCACGCCTCCTGTCACGGGATTAACTGCCATTCTGTGCAGGTTACCCCACGCCTCCTGTCACGGGATTATCTGCCATTCTCTGCAGGTTACCCCCTGCCTCCTGTCACGGGATTAACTGCCATTCTGTGCAGGTTACTCCAGGCCTGCTGTCACGGGATTAACTGCCGTTCTGTGCAGGTTACCCCACGCCTCCTGTCACAGGAATAACTGCCGTTCTGTGCAGGTTACCCCACGCCTCCTGTTACAGGATTAACTGCCGTTCTGTGCAGGTTACCCCACGCCTTCTGTCACGGGATTAACTGCCATTCTGTGCCGGTTACCCCACGCCTCCTGTCATGGGATTAACTGCCGTTCTGTGCAGGTTACCCCCATACCTCATGTTACGGGATTAATTGCCGTTAAGAATAGTAGCTGCCACTCTATGCACATTACCACCATGCCTTCTCATATGAGGAATAGCTGCTGCTCTTTGCAGGTTATCCCATGCCTCCTACTAAGGGTAGTAACTGCTGCTCTGTGCAGGTTACTCCATGCCTCCTGCTAAGGGTAGTAACTGCTGCTCTGTGCAGGTTACCCCATGCCTCCTGTTAGAGGTAGTAACTGTCGCTCTGTGCAGGTTACCCCCATGTTTCTGTTAAGGGTAGTAACTGTTGCTCCATGCAGGTTACCCCCATGTGTCTGTTAAGGGTAGTAACTGTCCCTCATTCAGGTTACCCCTAAGTCTTAAGTTAAGGATAGTAATTTTTACAATCAAAATGAAGCAACTGTCAATCCCATAAGAAAATTTCTAGATTCAATATTAGAATATCAAAAAGAACAAAATTAAAAAAATAGTGAATGCAGGAATTTTGGGTGACAACAACAGAAAAAGGTTTTGAAAGTCATAACCTAGGAAATACATGCAATAATGCCACCTGCTGTATTAAGTGGGAACCAACACTGCAGCCTGCTGCTCCTTGCTAGAGGCACCATCATAGAATGTCAGAGAGAATTAGTGGCAACAGAAACCCATAAATGTAAAACTAACACAAAGGGTAAATAAACAATGGCAAACAGTGGAATGAAATCAAACAAAAATGTACATCATAACAAACATTGTACAAAATGTTTTCTAAAAATCTATTATCATGTTTTGGCAAATTATGTCTGCATCAGGGGATTAAAACCTATAAAAATTTAAAATGTCAATATAGAAATAAATAAATGTTCTTTGAATAGCTAAAATATATCTGTAGTATATATATTTTATACAATTAGTAATCATAAGTAAAAAATACCAGAGAAATGATGTATCCCTAGAAGAATGGTGAATTATCCTCCTTGGTGAGCCAAGCACTTTTTAAGCATGTAACGGTAAACATATGTCTGCTTAGGGTCCCACAGATATAAACATCTGTCCTTGTAAATTCAAAGTGCAGTGGTTAGAAATTAAAACAACAAACCACAAAGAAAAAGACAAGATGTTTAACAGTGAGAGTAAGTGCATACAATTTTCAAAGTAAATAAAAAGAAATCACCTTGAATCTCAAAGTGACAAAACCTTCATTTCACCTACATCTATATAATCCAGTTTACAGTAGGAGAATCACATATATACCTAAAGTAACTACAAATCCAAGTGTGTTGATGGAATTTCTACCCCTTATAAACTCTATTTTATAATAAAGGAGTGCATTTTAAAAATACCATTTTGGAAGCCAAGAAGAAATTTATTCCTTGCATTAAAAAGGTCAAAGGAAAACCAGATGACTGCCAGTGAGGTTTAATGGTGGGGTAAAGGAGACAGTTAAAGCTAAAAGGACATCGTTAAAAAATGGAAAGCAGACTCAAATGAAGAAAATCAGCAAGAGCTTAAGTACTGGCTAGTTAGATGTTAAACGGACCAAGAGAGATTTTGAGAAAAAGATTGCCAGTGAAGTAAAAACTGATAAACATTTTTCAAGTACATTTAAATCAAAAAGCCAGTGAAGGAGTCAGCTGGGTTGCAAGATGACCAAGAGCAAAAGGCGTGCTCAGGAAGGATCAGGAAATAGCAGAAAAACTCAATGAATTCTTGACCTCAGTCCTCGTGGAGAAGGATGTTGGGAACATACCCTCACCTGAACATTTTTTAATGATGGAGATTCTGAGTCACTAAAAAAAGATCTGTGACAATGGAGGTTGTAACATATCAGATTGATAAACTAGAGTAACAAATCATCAGGACCAGATGGCATCCACTTCAGCATTCTAAAAAACCTAAAATATGAAATTGCTAACCCGTTACTAGCAATCTGTAACATATCATTTAAAGCAGGCACAATTCCTGAAGGCTGGAAGTTAGCCAGTGTGATGCTGATTTTTAAAAAGGGCTCCAGGGGTGATCTGGGAAACAATAGACTGGTGAACCTAACATTGATGCCGGGCAAAATGGTAGAAGCCATTCTTAAAAGCAAAATCACAGGCCATAGAGACAGACATGGCTTAATGAAGAAGAATCAACATGGTTTTAGCAAGGGGAAGTCTTGTCTTATCAATCTTTTAGACATATTTTTTAAGGCATAAAAAAACATGTAGATAAAGGTGAGCCTATTGAAATAGGGGCCAATTTTAAATTTTAAGCGTGCAGGGTACCCGGCACGTACAAATGTACACCTGATTTTATAGCATGTTCACACTGCCACGTGCATGTTATAAAATCCGGGGTCAGCGCGCACAAGGGGGTGCACACTTGTGCACCTTCCGAGCGCCGAGCCCAAGGGGAGCCCCAACGGATTTCCCCTTTCCCTCCAAGACCACTCTGAAATCAGAGCGGCCTTGGAGGAAACCTTTTTTGCTCCCCCCACCTTTTCCTCCCTTTCCTTATCTAACCCACCCCCCAGCCCTACCTAAATCCACCCCCCACCTTATCTCGTAGAGTTAGGCCTGCCTCTGGCAGGTGTAACTTGTGCGTGCCAACTCGCCATCCCCTGGCATAGGCCGCTTTGCCAGAGGATTCGTCCCCGCCCCCGGACCACCCCCAAACCGCCCATTTTTGAAAGCCCCGGGACATACGCGCGTTCCGGGGCTTGCGTGCGCCGCCGAGCCTATGCAAAATAGGCTCGGCATGCGCAAGTGTAGGTTTTCGGGGGTTATGCACGTGTCTTACACGCGTAACCCTTTGAAAATCTACCCCATAGTGTATTCGGTTTTTTAGAAGGTGTTTGACTAAGTCCCCCATGACAGATTCCTTGGGAAATTACAATGTCATAGTGTATAGTGCTCAGAGCTCATAGAGAAGCAGATATAATGCCTAAAGGGTTAAAAATGCTTGATGCAGGGATGGGGAAACTTGATCTGTATTTGCTTGATCAAAAACAGAGGAACAAAGAGGATTAAATGCTTAATTGCAACACAGAAGAGCAAGTATGCTGTGAAAGGGTTAATACAGAGGCAGGAATTTCTGTGTCAGAAGCTTTGGATTTCTGCTCAGCTCCCTGCTGGATAGTGATTTGGCTTCCTGCTGCATTAAAACTGCTGTGTGAACCTCATGGCCAAGCAGCATATGTAAACAGCACTGCAAGAAAACAGATAGGAGAGTCTTATTTAACTAATTTTATAATTGTTTATATTGTTGACAATAGAATAAATAGTAAAACTGAAAAAGAGTGAAATGGTGAAGTCAGAGAATGGGGCTGAAAGGCAGGTGTGAAGGAAAGGACAGTGAGCAGAAAAGGAGGCATTTCATTGAGTGTCACAACCAATAAGAGGGGAAGGCCAGGGACAGTGGCATGAAGAATTTGTAATGCAAGAAGTGCAGTCCTAGGGATAAGAGTGACACACTTATTAGGCATAAAAGACTGTGATGAGAAGCTGGACACCCGAGAGCCAGCAAGCTACAGACAAGCTTGCGCGGGAAGCTTCCCAGCACTGTATCCACATTTTTCCCATCCCTGTGCAGTGACTGCTTCCTAGATATCCTGCCTACAGTGTCAGCTTTCATGTGCCTGATTACCTGCCTGTCTGACCGGGAACCTGCTTGACCAGACGATCAATTCAGATTCAGAGATCTCTTAGGGAACTAACAGCCACCGATTTTGTACATAGCTCAGCCTAGCCTCTTAACTGCTTATCATTTGTATTTTATGTGAAGAAAAATATAACCGTTTTACCTATTACCCTCTCTGAGTTTCATTGCTAATATATATAGGATTATAACAGACAGAAAAGATGATCAAAAATAGCTTCGGTTTTTAGATGATTGAATGATGCATAATTCTGGAGAGATATGTCAATGTCTTTGACTAGAACTGTTGCGATATGGGACAAAGCCAGAAGGCGTGGGTTAAGATGACAGCAGAGACATACGGGTGATGATGTAATAGTAGCCCGTGTGTTAATTATGTTGCTTTGCAATAAAAACAGATTAACTATATAACAGACAGGAAATGGGGGAGTTTAGATAACTGCATGCTTAGTTCTCATAAACCGACACATTAGTGACTGCAAGAGCTCACACTTAAACCCTCAGCATAGGTGTATGGAACTGGGAATAACCTGAGAGATCTTCGAATCTGTGCACAACACACTTGGTGGCAGAGTGGGATCCTTTGGTTATTTTGCCCAATTCCAGGATGTGGGAGGTTGCTCTGCCCATTAAAGAAGCTGTACTGCCCATTCTGTTAAGGACATAGCGATGTTACTGGCAATGTTCCAGAAGAGAAAAGAAAACACACAGGTCCTAGTGCCAGGTTGGACAGGGCACAAACCCTGGTTTGCTGTAGCCAAAATCATCTCCTGTATGAAATGTATCCAGAAACCCTGGGACACAGAGTTGGCTGCATCGCATTAAGTACTTCCCCTTGCTATGGCCGATGTCCTCTCCTGCCTGAAGGTGGTCAGGGCCAATGGGTCTACAGAGCACATTGGGTTTTCTTGGCTGTCTGTCAAGGCTTTGACAAGTGGGTCACAGCTCTCCAAGAGGAGATGGCCACTTTGAAGTGGGAGAAGGAGATAAACATTAGGGTATGGCACCAGGAGGTACTAATAGATTCTGTCATGCTGGTAAAGGAAACTGCCCAACAGTGTGTGGACGCTGTTGTCAAACAGGGTGAGGCTAAGTTGCAGCTCTTGCCTACCCATTACAATCAGGAGTAGCAGTAAACCCTGTTAAGATTCATCTGGTGGTCATGGGTGCCCCTTTAGATCGGGACATTTTTTGATGGGCCATTTCCTCTCCTTCCTTTGTATATTATCTTAATATAGCTAAGAAAAATATAACCACTTTTTATCTATAATTACCCTCTCTGAGTATTATTGCTATTTATATAGGAATATAACAGACAGGAAACAGAGGGAGGGCAGATAACATGCTCAGTTCTCATAAGCCAACACATTAGTGACTGCAAGAGCTCATACTCGAACCCTCAGCATAGGTGAATGGAATTGGGCAAAACCTGAGGGATCTTTGAACCTGCGCACAACACATATAGTACAGAAGGCAATATCTTATTGTGGATTGGTAACAGATTAAAAGACAAGAAACAGAGGCTAGGACTAAATCGTCAGTTTTCCAAATGGAGAAAGATCATTAATGGAGTACCACAGGGATTGGTACTAGGACTTGTGTTGTTTAACATATTCGTAAATAATGTGGAAAAGAGAATGACGAGTGAGGTGATAAAATGTGCAGATGGCACAAAATTATCCAAAGTTGTTTAAAAAAGCAGTGGATTGAGAGGAAGTACAGAAGGATCTTGTGAGTCTGGAAAACTGGGAACTGAATGGCAGAGGAAATTTAATGTGGAAAAGTGCAAAGTGATGTACGCAGGGAAAAATAATCCCAACTACAGGTACATGATCCTGAGTTCTGTATTGAGAATCCCGACCCAGGAAAAGGATCTTGGAATCCTTGTGGACAAAATGTTGAAATCCTCTGCTCAGTGTATGATGGCAGTCAAAAAAGCAAGTAGAATGTTAAGAATGATGTGAAAAGGAACGGAGAATAAAACAGAAAACATTATATTGCCTATGTATTCAGCCATGGTGAGACCACACCTTGAGTAGTGTGCAGTTCTGGTTGCCCCATCTCAAGAAAGACATAGCAGAACTAGAAAAGGTGCAGAGGAGGGTGAAAAATATAATAAAGGGGATGCAACATCTGTGCTAGGATGAGAGGCAGCGCAGGCTGGGGCTCTTCAGCTTGGAAAAGAGACGGCTGAGAGGGACATGAGAGTATTTTATAAAATCATGAGTGGGGAGGAACAGGTTAATAAAGAAAGGTTATTTCCCTTTCAAATAATACTAAAACAGGGGAGTACACTCCATGAAACTAACAACCAACAGATTCAAAACACATGGTAGAAAATGCTTTTTCACTCCGCGCACTAATCAAGCTGTGGCCTCTTTTCCCCAGAAAATGTGATCAAGGCGAGTTGCATAGTGGAATTTAAAAGAGGTTCCTGGAGGAAAGTACATAATATATTTACCAGGTAAACTAGAGAAATCTATTGCTATCCCTTGGAGAGAATAAGAGGAATTAAATCTATTTGATGGGATCTGCCACTGTTGGAGACAGGATGTTGGGCTTGATGGACCTTACTCTGACCAGGCAGGGCCATTCTTATGTTGTAATGTGTGTGTGTGCATAAATAAATGCATAAAAGGCAAAAAATATTTTAAAAGATATGCAATAGAGAAAAGGAGAAAACTTCTGCTGTCAGTCCAAGAAATCACAGATTGAAAAGGGAGCCTAAGTACATCTGAATCTATAAATATTTCTACATTGACCATTATAAATTAAAAATACGTTTCTGCAGGAACCATGCACCATCTTGGACTAGTTTGTTCATGTTGTGAAAATGAATAAAAAAGCCTGAACCGTACCCCACATTATCCAGCATTAATAGAACAAAGAGTCCTTGGGTCATGATTTCAGCACAGTGTGCGCCCAGTGCTTCGTGAATCCTACGGAAGGCAAAGAAAAGTCAGGGCTAGCTATGACCGACTGTACAAATTCTTTTAATTGTGTGTGCTTTTATAGGATATAAATAAGGACAAAATTACAAAATGTATAACTGGAAGCCCGAGCGTATTTACAGACAGGTATTAGTTGCAGGGAGCTTGCTCTTTGCTTTTTTTCACTTAACACACTCTTTTGGAAACCACAATCCTTGTTATTTACTGCCATTGACTACATACATATTGACAAAATATGTACAAAGAACAGTTCATTTCAAGTAATTTAGTACTGCATGGGAAGGATATTAGCAAATACAAAGAAGAGAGCGTAATCCCTTTTTCTCCCCATAAGACCAGTCTCCATAACTTAAAGATTTAGGTAGCTTGAATTGCAAAAAAAAAGGAAGAGAATGAAAGATTAAGACAAGTTCATGTTTTATTAATGCATGTATAGCTTGACTATAATTTGCAAGATTTGAGAGCAGAATAGCTGAGGCTGCAGCTGCTGGACTGGCTCGAGTGCTGTCACTGGCAAACTCCTTGCCGGCGTCACTTACAGGCCGACACAGTAAAACCCCCAGGAGAGCCGGCGCTCCGAGGCGAGATTTAATATGCAAATGAGGGCCCGTGGTAAAAAGAGGCGCTAGGGTTTGACAGCCAACGCTCAATTTTGCCGGCGTCGGTTCTCAAACCCGCTGACAGCCACAGGTTCGGAAAACAGACGCCGGCATAATTGAGCGTCCGTCTTCCGACCCGCGGGCCGATTTAAAATTTTTTTTTTTAAATTTAAAATTTTTTTAAAATTTTGGGGCCTCCGACTTAATATCGCTATGATATTAAGTTGAAGGATGTACAGAAAAGCAGTTTTTTCTGCTTTTCTGTGCACTTCCCGGGCGCCGGCAGGCGTTAATTTTTGAAAGTAAAATGTGCGGCTTGGCTGCACATTTTACTTAGTGAATCACGCGGGAATAATTAATAGGGCCATCAACATTGCTTTTGCATGTTGCAGGTGCTATTAGTTTTGGGGGGGTTGGCCGTGCGTTTTCTACGCGCTATTACCCCTTACTGTAAAGGGGTAAAGCTAGCGCGTCGAAAACGCACGGCCAAACCCAGGCTAACAGTGCGCTCCGGCGGAGGTCCACCGGAGCGCACTGGACTGTACTGGCCCGTTAGAACGCAACCAAAGCCCAACGCCAGAAAGAAAATCCTCTGCTAAGGGATTGCAGTCTTTGTTTCTGAAATATAAATGTAAAGATAATTCTTTCAAACCGAGAGAGAATATGAAACCCAGAGCCCTGTGTGCACATAGTCAGTGTCTGCTTCTGTACTTAGATTTTTTTTGAGTTTCAAACTGTAAAATCTCCTTTCCATACCTGGAAGTATTTGCCTGTTTTTAGAAGTCAAAGCAATATCAAAACTCTTGATTTTAAGAAATAAGATCTATTGTAATATGTCAAAAAATTGTACCCTCTCAAAAAGATTACATATTTTTGGAAGTAAAATACTTCCAAACAAAGATTGACTAAAGCACTGCATATATATATAAATAGCAGGCTGAGCACCTCTGCCTCTGACGCTATGCATTTCTGTATGTATAGCTGTGCTGTGCACCTCTCCTGGTTACTGTACAGATGTATAGATACATATATACATGTATATATATATATATATATTAATGGCTGTCCTGTGCCCCTCTTCCAGTCATGCTATGTACATATCTATAAGTAGCTGTTGTGTGTATTCTCCTACTTATGCGTGCTCCACTATCATGTGTACCTTTCTTTAGAAAGTGTGTATATGTATATCTCCTACGCACCTCTACTACTTGTACTTGTAGTACTGGTCTCAAAGGAGACCTCTAATGATACAATCAGAATTGGTTTGCAAGTCTACCAACTCACCTTTGGTTATATCATTGACACGTAGATTAAGAGCATTCAAATACCTAATATTACTGCCCAAAATCATAATAATAAAACTGGATACTGTAAGAAGTGGTGTAAATAGCTCATTACTGACCCAGTGTCCCAGCATGGTGACAGCGGTCACTCTCCCCTCTGAGCCAGAACTGACCCAGTGTCCCAGCATGGTGACCGCGGTCACTCTCCCCTCTCAGCCAGAACTGACCCAGTGTCCCAGCATGGTGACAGCGGTCACTCTCCCCTCTGAGCCAGAACTGACCCAGTGTCCCAGCATGGTGACAGCGGTCACTCTCCCCTCTGAGCCAGTGTCCCAGCCCGGTGTTAGTGGACGCTCTCCCCTCTGAGCCAGTACTGACCCAGTGTCCCAGCATGGTGACAGTGGTCACTCTCCCCTCTGAGCCAGTGTCCCAGCCCGGTGTTAGTGGACGCTCTCCCCTCTGAGCCAGTACTGACCCAGTGTCCCAGCCCGGTGTTAGGGGTCACTCTCCTCTCTATGCCAGTACTGACCCAGTGTCCCAGCTTGAGATTAGGGCAGTATGAAATTGAAGGTGCCATCAGAGATAGAATATAAAACCTGGGTCCTGTTTATCTTTGCAGTACAAATATAATAAAATACTATGAATGTATATGTCGCTTTCAGAATATGAGAGTAGAATAATCAAATGAGGGATGTAAGGAAAGCTGAAATATTACATTACTCTTTATTTACTGAGAAACAAAAACGTGGGTAATTTTCAGAAGGATTTACACGCTTAAGTCTGGGTTTTTCACTTGTACAAGGACTTTACATGTGGAAATGGGTTTTGAATATTGCTACAGCATATGCCCTTGAATTGTCAATAGGTTTTATATGCTTAAGTGCGTAGATGGGCTTTGGAAAACTTGCTAGGATAGTAAGTTACATGTGCACGCGTAACTCCTCTGAAAATTACCTCCTATATGATTATGTTACAATATTTCAGCCACCGAAAGATGGGACGGATGGTCTGAAACTGCCTCCCGGCCTGCGGCTGAAGAAGGGGCGTGGCAAGGTTCTCCAGCACCCGGGCGGGGGGTCAAAACATGTATGCTGCTTCCCTCCCGCCCCCCCTCCCAGTCACACCATCATCATCCTCCAGACACTTCAGATATCACCCTCGTCTCGCTTTCAAGCTGTGTGTGTCTGAAACACCACAGGCAGAGTGAGCTCCGGCGCCCCCTACAGCCCGGGGGTTATTCCACTCGGAGGAGGAACAGAAGACGGCAAACTCAAATCTATGCCTCTTATTTTCTATTTAAAAAAATACTTGTAGAAAAAGCAGGCACAGCTGTCCATGTGCACTTTGTGCCCGCAGCAATGTTCAGAGCTAAAGTCCATGCATTAGAGAAGTAATAAAAAGTAGCCACAGCCTTTCAGAACAATTTTCAAAGCATTTTACCAGCATGAGTCAATCTGCACACTTTGGGCTCTAGATTTTCAGGACACATTGATTTGATGCTTTTACCCTATTGTAGTTCTGATTTCCCTATTGCAAGACTACAAGCATGCAGTGGGAGTAAAACCAGAACTGGATCAATCTGGAGCCAGATGGCAATCTTAACTTTTATATAAGTAAACCAATAAACTCCTCCTCTCTTCTATATAGTAGCTGGTATTAGGCTGAAGATTGCTGCAGAGAGGAGTTTTTCATTGGTTCATTTATAGAAACATATTCATCTCCACCTTGGATTTTGTTATTGACCTAATTCTTTTTTCAAATCGTTATGTGTATTTTTTCATTAAAATAATCTACCCACACACAAAGCAGGTGCAAATGTCCATGGTTAAAAGGCAAAGGATGTGCAAACTTTTCTTTAAAATTGGTGTGAAGGCCACAAGTATAAAGTCTTTTTCCTGTGGACTATTTGAAAATTACCTCCACAGGACAGAGAATTCATTAAAGAGCGGACAGGATATACCCCTAACTAATTAAGCTAGATATTCACTTTCAATGCATATCCAGCATAGCTCTCTGCTTCAACGGCAAGGGGGAATGAAGAAATGTGGATCTATATACAGACAACAACCAACAAGGACTGAATTACATAGTCTGGGTAAACAAATAAGTATGGGTGTAGCTTGCTTATTGTGGTGGTTACTACCCCTAATTAATTAAACTAGATATTTCACTTAGAGGCAGTTCCAACACTGCTCTCTACATTAATGGTGGGGGTGGAAGGGAAATAGAACCAAAAGGTTATTAAGGGCCAAGAGTAACAGATAAGTATGAGAAAAAAAAAGTGTGTGAAAGCTTGCTGGTCAGACTGGATGGGCCATTTGGTCTTCTTCTGCCGTCATTTCTATGTTTCTATATAAATGAATTTGCATTAAAATTAATAAGTGCAAGAGGTTCAGATGGCATTCTGAGGTTTACCTGTACAGGTGAGGAGCTGGAGAACTGTTAGCACCTGTTCATAGGAGATTCCTTTCCAAGAAATATAGGAAGAAAGAGAAGGCGAGAAACCCCGCAGGGTGAGGGAAGAATTAGCAGCTTGGGAGCCCTCATCAGGTTCTGTATCCTCAGCTATGGAAACAAGAAATAATCAGGCACCTTCCTTTTCAGTTTTCATCTTTCCTGGAAATTTCAGTGTTATAACAAAACAATTAGTGCAACAATGACTTTGTTATAACACACAGGAGAAAAGTCAGTGGAAAGGTCACTGAAATTCCCCATAAAAATAAAATAAAAACTGAAAACAAGGATCCTTAGATATAATTTATTTGGATTTTGATAGGGGCTGTGAGCCAATGCTGCAGCAAATGCTTTTTTGTACGAGGTTAAGGAAAATAGGAATTAATTTGCCTTGGTAGACTTACAGTCAGTTTTACTCATACTAGCTGGTTATGCTAATTTTAGTTATTATGTGCGTTTTTTAATGCAAAGCGTGTTGATCTTTGCCTATAGTGGTATATACATATTTTAAGTAAATAAATAGAGTGCGCCCCTCCCCCGTGCTAGCAATGCACTGTTACCCCATTCCCTCTGTGGTCGTGTTTGCGGCTCTCCTGGGGATAGGCAGAGCTTTCTGCTTTCTAACTGAAAAATCCCTTTTCTTTGCTCTGCTACTAAGGATAACAACGTAATTCAAATAAACTGAAAGCTCAATTATCAGGCGTCTTTCTTTATTTAATGGAGGCTCTGTAAAAATAACTATTTTCTGTGCTTTGTATTTCTTCTTTGTGATAGTCTTAAATTTTGATTCTCTTTGAAACAATTAATGCTTTTTACCTTCCACAGGACCCACAGACATTGTAATTTGATAGAAAAGTTTTAACATGTACAGTAAATTGGGAAAGGATTTCTTGGCAATAGTAGTTTCTATAAATAATACGTAATCATATTTAGCAACTTTGTAGGCATCCAGAAAGTTGATAAGTACTAAATTTCATCGTTCTGGAGCTATAATCACAAAAACCAGTCACAATTATAAAATTCTTGAGGCTCTGAAAGAGCGACTCTGTTCCGCGGAGGAAGGCTGGTGCTGGAGGGCTGTGGCTGCAGTACAATCCAAATGACAGGAGGACCTGAAAGAGACCTCCTCCCTCTCACAGGAGGAAGCTGCACTGTCTCGGGATCTTCCGTAGACACCAGCAGGGGCTGCTCCGAGATCCTTCACCCACACCACCGACAGAAACAGTCACTTCTCTTAAAAGATGGTGGTTTCATACTTGGTACTAATTCCCCGTTTGGTTTCCTGTCCTGGTTCTACAATCCATGGTAGATTTGCAAGAGTCTTTTGTTCAGAGGCATCTATCTGCTTGGGAAAAACAGAATGTTAATGAAAGAATGAAATTATATATCTGTAAATACATCTCTCTCTCTCTCTCTCGCGCTGAACAAATTACAGAACACAGAAGATCCTGAAGGTACAGATACACATTGAGGATCCTGGGTAATGATTGCCTATCCAGTACTGTGTGTAGGAAACTCACAGCATGTTGGGTATAGAAACAGGACATTCGCTATGTATGGTTTAGCTGGAGAAGATTCTCCCTGATTGTAGGACAGACAGAGAAGATCCTGATGGTACAGATACACATTGAGGATCCTGGGTAATGATTGCTTATCCAGTACTGTGTGTAGGATACTCACAGCATGTTGGGTATAGAAACAGGACATTCGCTATGTATGGTTTAGCTGGAGAAGATTCTCCCTGATTGTAGGACAGACAGAGAAGATCCTGATGGTACAGATACACATTGAGGATCCTGACTAATGATTGCTTATCCAGTACTGTGTGTAGGATACTCACAGCATGTTGGGTATAGAAACAGGACATTCGCTATGTATGGTTTGGCTGGAGAAGATTCTCCCTGATTGTAGGACAGACAGAGAAGATCCTGATGGTACAGATACACATTGAGGATCCTGGGTAATGATTGCCTATCCAGTACTGTGTGTAGGATACTAACAGCATGTTGGGTATAGAAACAGGACATTCGCTATGTATGGTTTAGCTGGAGAAGATTCTCCCTGATTGTAGGACAGACAGAGAAGATCCTGATGGTACAGATACACATTGAGGATCCTGACTAATGATTGCTTATCCAGTACTGTGTGTAGGATACTCACTGCATGTTGGGTATAGAAACAGGACATTCGCTATGTATGGTTTAGCTGGAGAAGATTCTCCCTGATTGTAGGACAGACAGAGAAGATCCTGATGGTACAGATACACATTGAGGATCCTGACTAATGATTGCTTATCCAGTACTGTGTAGGATACTCACAGCATGTTGGGTATAGAACAGGACCTTCGCTATGTATGGTTTAGCTGGAGAAGATTCTCCCTGATTGTAGGACAGACAGAGAAGATCCTGATGGTACAGATACACATTGAGGATCCTGACTAATGATTGCTTATCCAGTACTGTGTAGGATACTCACAGCATGTTGGGTATAGAAACAGGACATTTGCTATGTATGGTTTAGCTGGAGAAGATTCTCGCTGATTGTAGGACAGACAGAAGATCCTGATGGTACAGATACACATTGAGGATCCTGACTAATGATTGCTTATCCAGTACTGTGTGTAGGATACTCACAGCATGTTGGGTATAGAAACAGGACATTCGCTATGTATGGTTTGGCTGGAGAAGATTCTCCCTGATTGTAGGACAGACAGAGAAGATCCTGATGGTACAGATACACATTGAGGATCCTGGGTAATGATTGCCTATCCAGTACTGTGTGTAGGATACTCACAGCATGTTGGGTATAGAAACAGGACATTCGCTATGTATGGTTTAGCTGGAGAAGATTCTCCCTGATTGTAGGACAGACAGAGAAGATCCTGATGGTACAGATACACATTGAGGATCCTGACTAATGATTGCTTATCCAGTACTGTGTGTAGGATACTCACTGCATGTTGGGTATAGAAACAGGACATTCGCTATGTATGGTTTAGCTGGAGAAGATTCTCCCTGATTGTAGGACAGACAGAGAAGATCCTGATGGTACAGATACACATTGAGGATCCTGACTAATGATTGCTTATCCAGTACTGTGTAGGATACTCACAGCATGTTGGGTATAGAACAGGACATTCGCTATGTATGGTTTAGCTGGAGAAGATTCTCCCTGATTGTAGGACAGACAGAGAAGATCCTGATGGTACAGATACACATTGAGGATCCTGACTAATGATTGCTTATCCAGTACTGTGTAGGATACTCACAGCATGTTGGGTATAGAAACAGGACATTTGCTATGTATGGTTTAGCTGGAGAAGATTCTCGCTGATTGTAGGACAGACAGAAGATCCTGATGGTACAGATACACATTGAGGATCCTGACTAATGATTGCTTATCCAGTACTGTGTGTAGGATACTCACAGCATGTTGGGTATAGAAACAGGACATTCGCTATGTATGGTTTGGCTGGAGAAGATTCTCCCTGATTGTAGGACAGACAGAGAAGATCCTGATGGTACAGATACACATTGAGGATCCTGACTAATGATTGCTTATCCAGTACTGTGTGTAGGATACTCACAGCATGTTGGGTATAGAAACAGGACATTCGCTATGTATGGTTTAGCTGGAGAAGATTCTCCCTGATTGTAGGACAGACAGAGAAGATCCTGATGGTACAGATACACATTGAGGATCCTGACTAATGATTGCTTATCCAGTACTGTGTGTAGGATACTCACAGCATGTTGGGTATAGAAACAGGACATTCGCTATGTATGGTTTAGCTGGAGATGATTCTCCCTGATTGTAGGACAGACAGAGAAGATCCTGATGGTACAGATACACATTGAGGATCCTGACTAATGATTGCTTATCCAGTACTGTGTGTAGGATACTCACAGCATGTTGGGTATAGAAACAGGACATTCGCTATGTATGGTTTAGCTGGAGAAGATTCTCCCTGATTGTAGGACAGACAGAGAAGATCCTGATGGTACAGATACACATTGAGGATCCTGACTAATGATTGCTTATCCAGTACTGTGTGTAGGATACTCACAGCATGTTGGGTATAGAAACAGGACATTCGCTATGTATGGTTTAGCTGGAGAAGATTCTCCCTGATTGTAGGACAGACAGAGAAGATCCTGATGGTACAGATACACATTGAGGATCCTGACTAATGATTGCTTATCCAGTACTGTGTGTAGGATACTCACAGCATGTTGGGTATAGAAACAGGACATTCGCTATGTATGGGTTTTTTTTCCCATTTCTAGGTCAATATTTAAAAGATCAAGGCCCTGAACGTACGAATGTAGGTGCCTCTTTAGAAGACCGTTCGGCGTGTCTATTTAAGTGAGTAAAATAGCAAGGCTCCTAAACTTAGGGATATTTTCAACTAAATCGTAAGAAGTTGCCACACTGGGCCAGAGCGAAAGTCCATCAAGCCCAGTATCCCGTTTCCAATGGTGGCCAATCCCGGTCACAAGTACCTGGCAGGATCCCAAACATTAAATTAATTCTTAGGCCCTAAATTTGGCTGAAAATTCATGTGAATTCAGGTGGTGGGTGCGCTTTCTTTGTGTCTGTGGGAAAAATGTTTAGTGTAAGGAGCTAAGTGTGGCCCCTCGGAGTCACAATTATAACCCACGCTGTGATGCAAGAAGCTTCATGATCAGATTAAGTGTTGAAAAGGCATTGAATAGCTTGGGATACAGGAAAGCAGCAAGGGCACTGGGAGCTTTTGTGTGCCATTTAAACGTTGTCAGAGGGCACTGCCATGGCTCATTGCTGAGCCTGCAGAGGTGGTCGGGTGCCCCGCACCAGCACCTGATGTTCAGATCCAGGCTCCGCTCCAGCACCTCACCTGTAGGAGCTGTTTTTTGAGGAGATGCATGTGCTCTGGGGTGTGGCATTGTTGAGCCTGCAGAGGTGGTCGGGTGCCCCGCACCAGCACCTGATGTTCAGATCCAGGCTCCGCTCCAGCACCTCACCCATAGGAGCTGTTTTTTGAGGAGATGCATGTGCTCTGGGGTGTGGCATTGCTGAGCCTGCAGAGGTGGTCGGGTGCCCCGCACCAGCACCTGATGTTCAGATCCAGGCTCCGCTCCAGCACCTCACCCGTAGGAGCTGTTTTTTGAGGAGATGCATGTGCTCTGGGGTGTGGCATTGCTGAGCCTGCAGAGGTGGTCGGGTGCCCCGCACCAGCACCTGATGTTCAGATCCAGGCTCCGCTCCAGCACCTCACCTGTAGGAGCTGTTTTTTGAGGAGATGCATGCGCTCTGGGGTGTGGCATTGCTGAGCCTGCAGAGGTGGTCGGGTGCTCCGCACCAGCACCTGATGTTCAGATCCAGGCTCCGCTCCAGCACCTCACCTGTAGGAGCTGTTTTTTGAGGAGATGCATGCGCTCTGGGGTGTGGCATTGCTGAGCCTGCAGAGGTGTTCGGGTGCTCCGCACCAGCACCTGATGTTCAGATCCAGGCTCCGCTCCAGCACCTCACCTGTAGGAGCTGTTTTTTGAGGAGATGCATGTGCTCTGGGGTGTGGCATTGCTGAGCCTGCAGAGGTAGTCGGGTGCTCCGCACCAGCACCTGATGTTCAGATCCAGGCTCTGCTCCAGCACCTCACCCGTAGGAGCTGTTTTTTGAGGAGATGCATGTGCTCTGGGGTGTGGGACGTAATGACCGGCATGCAGGACACAGAGAGCTGGACTCCACTTTGTGCACTACACACATTACACACAGCTCCTTCTCTGTCCTTGCAGCCTGTATCTTATCCCCGGGCTGAGAGAGATGGGGAGCACTGGAGGGGCTCTGGCACACCCACGCCTCCCTCTTCCTGGGCGTTTCCACACTCCCCCCTTCTTTGTTTTATAATTTGGAAGAAAGCCTGGTGGGAGCTCTTCTTTTGACTCTATGGATCCTCTCCATGTCTGCATTGCCTGCTTCGTGGAGGTTAGCGTGCCAGCAGCATTTTCATACATGGAGCAGTGCATTGGGCTTGAAAAGGCTGGGAAGCACTGCTATAGAGCATTGTTTAACTGTTTATTTATTGCTTATTGCTCATTACACAATTTGCAAGACACTGTGAGTACAAGCGTGTGAAGTCAGGTGACGGGGAGAGGTCGGAGGAGTAGAGCCCCCAGTAGGCAGAGCCTCACTCTGGGACACAGAGGGTACTCACCATAGACTTGCGAATGCTAACACGAGGTTTGGGAATCGGTTTTGCAGGCTTATTTTCAAAGCTCTCTGGCAGAGTAGAGGAATGACCTCCTTTCCTTGCTTGTAGTGCCAGCTGGTAAGCAACTTCGAATGCTTGGCCTAATGTTAAGATTATTTCATAGGCTAAATTCTGAGAAAAAAGAACATTTAAAGGTAAACAACTCTCAATGTAGTCAAAGATCTTTCTGAATTTTCTTACATGCTGTAGCTATATATGGTGCGTATTGTTAAAAGAAAACCAAACATAAACAACCAGCAGCTCCCTTTTCTTAAAAAAAAAATTCTTTAACTTTCATAATGAAGGAAGCTCATCAATTGAGCTTCCTTCATTATGAAAGTTAAAGAATTTTTTTGCCTCAAACTTAGACTTTCATCCAAGTAACTGCCTTGTATCCCTTACAGCACAGAGGCAAAATTCAAAAGCCATTTACATGTGTCCAAATATTCCCACCTTGTATGTAGGTAAAATGCGCACAGGGATCAACAACATGTGAGAAAAGTTTAGGTCAGAGATGGGGCAATCATGCATAAAATCATAAGAACCTGCCATGCTGGGTCAGACCAAGGGTCCATCAAGCCCAGCATCCTGTTTCCAACAGAGGCCAAACCAGGCCACAAGTACTTGGCAATTATCCAAACTACTAATGGCAGCAATGAGCAGTGGATATTACTTATTTATAGCAGTTTACGGACCTTTCCAAACTTATTTTAAACCCAGTTACACTAACTGCACTAACCACATCCTCTGGCAACAAATTCCAGAGCTTAATTTTGCATTGATTGAAAAAGAATGTTCTTTGATTTGTTTTAAATGTGCTACGTGCTAACTTCATGGAGCGTTCCCTAGTCCTTCTATTATTTGAAAGAGTAAATAACCGCTTTACATTTACTCGTTCAAGTCCTTTCATGATTGTGTAGACCACTATCATATCCCCCCTCAGCCGTCTCTTCTCCAAGCTGAAAAGTCCTAACCTCTTTAGTCTTTCCTCATAGGGGAGCTGTTCCATCCCCTTTATCATTTTGGTCGCCCTTATCTGTACCTTCTCCATCGCAATTATATCTTTTTTGAGATGTGGCGACCAGAACTGTACACAGTATTCAAGGTGGGGTCTCACCATGGAGCGATACAGAGGCATTATGACATTTTCCGTTCTATTAACCATTCCCTTCCTAATAATTCCTAACATTCTGTTTGTTTTTTTGTCTGCTGCAGCACACTGAGCCGACGATTTTAAAGGACCCAAGGACGCAGAAGGTCTCTTAACCCAAATTTGCTTGCTCCTTTGCAATAATTTGCTAAAGAAAGTAGTGATGATGTAAGTCATGGTTTGGACTTTCTATTTATTCTGTAAGTAAACTGTTTCAAAGGAGCTATGGTATCAAGCACAAAAATCAAATGTTTCATCCAATTATCAAAATAGGAATCTAAATCATTAAGAACCAGAGAATCAAAAAACGGAGTCAAAGTCTCTTTAAATTTCAGAATATCTATGAATGGACGCTTTGTATATGTTAATGGCTTACTAAAATTCCTTACCTCAGAAGAATTCTTCACAATAAATGTAATTAAAGAATGGTCAGACCAGGGTCCATCACTAATGTAATATACCTTCAGATAATGTTATATAATACTCTACTACTGTACCGTATTATAATGTGGCAGTAATGTAATATAGTTTCTTTCTTTCTTTCTTTCTCTCTTAACGTTAACTCTATCCCTCACTAAACTCTGCTTCTCTTTTCGACATCCCGTTCCTTGGAATTTACCTTGTTAGATGTAACTATTATTTTCCTCCTACTGATGTTAATTGTTACCCCTGTTATAATGTAAACCGATGTGATATCCATTTGAACGTCGGTATATAAAAGTTTAAAATAAATAAATAAATAAATAAATAATGTTAAGTGAATTCAAATTCTGCCCCTCTTGCCCTCTTCACCATCTCCTTCCCATTTGGAAGAGCTGTCCTCAGGGGAGTCCCGAGCAGCTCCACGGTTTACCTTCCAACCTGCCACCAGCTTTACCGGAAGATTTAACTTTCTGAAAATGTATCGAACAGATGGGATGAGTGCTTAGTGTCCATGTATGAAAGGATCCCGATCTTCATACACAGGTCATGGGCATATCTTCAGAGCCAGCTGCTCTGCCGACTCATGCAGAAGTTAAAACCGCCATCCTGGACCCGGCAGGTTAGACTATGCATAGTGGCAAGAGTTCTGGCAAGGCTCCTGGGAAAAGCTCACGGAACCTTATTCATCACCTAAGGGATGCTGGCAGATGTATGCAGCATACTACAGGTGAATGTTACGAAGCCACCAGGCGACACGCCCGGGGGCGGCCTCTCACTGACCCTCCCGC
This sequence comes from Rhinatrema bivittatum, assembly GCF_901001135.1. NCBI lineage: Eukaryota > Metazoa > Chordata > Amphibia > Gymnophiona > Rhinatrematidae > Rhinatrema > Rhinatrema bivittatum. The sequence continues at coordinate 1,416 of NW_021820880.1, read as the reverse complement.
GGCCGGAGTGCTGCTTCTGAGGCCTCGCCTGTCTTGTCTCGTGGCAGAAGCCTCCTCTGTTGCTGCCGCCACCGCTCCTGCCTGCTGGATGCCGGCCCTGCTCCCTCTGCGGCCTTGTAGCCGCTGTCACTACCGTTTTCCTCGCGGCGGGCGAGGCTTCCTTCCCATGGCTGGTGCCACTGCTGCAGATCTTCGCAGCCCTGAGACGCCAGCATTGTCTTGGGGTCCTCTGCTCTTCGTGGCTTGCACTGCCCCAGCGATGCCACCAACACTGCTGTTTCCCTCCTGGCCCCGGCTTCTCCCTAGGCACGCGGCCATGTCTCTTTTCTTTATTTAAAGGTCCAGCAGCGGGAAAAACCCTGCGGCCCCATCTGATGATGCCATCCCTTGTCATATCTTCAGCCCTATAAAAGGGCTCTTTTGAGCTGTTGTGTCCAAGGAGTCATTTGGGAAACATAGCAGTGCCTGTTCCAAGGTGAGGTTACAAGGAGCCCGAAGAAGTTCGGACAGAAGCTGAGAAATATAAGCCCAGAAGGGTTTAATAAAGGCACAGTCCCACCACATATGGAGATACGTCCCATTTTGGTGATAGTTCCTCCAACATTGGGGAGATATTCTGGGGTAGCAACGATGTAACCGAGCCGGAGTTAAATGCCACCTGTAGAGAAGCTTGTAGTTGGCTTCGATAATTCGAGTAGAAACATTCCCCCTTGAGACCTTGGAAAATATGACCAACCAGTCCTCTTCGGATAGGGGTTTCTGAATGTCAGCTTCCCAGGCGGCTCAAACCCTAGCTCAGCGAATTTGTACGGCGGCGAAAATGGAGATTGCTTATCGATGGAAGAGACCTATCCCACCCACTTCAGCGGAGTTGCTCCAACGCCTAGATGGGACTTGCACTCTATATCGCATTACTGCACTGAAATATCAACGTCTTTCGACCTTTAACAAAGTCTGGGAACCATACATCATGTGGAGACCTCTGACATTCACGATACCATCCTAGGAAGCTTTGCTATTTTTACTTTATTCCTTTCTTTACTTTGTTCTTGTTCCGCCTCAGAGGTGTTGTGGATTGGAGAGTTGCGTCGACGGCCAACACTGTATGGACTTTACCTGGCATGCGGGGGATGGGGGGAAGGGGATAAATGATTAACCTGTTACTAGTTTGCTTAATCTGAGTAGTACTTTATACTTTCCCCTATGGCTAATGCTATAGGAGGTTGTTTTGTCTTATCTCATGCTGTAAACTCGTGTTACATTTTTATGGTAATAAAAACTATAAATTGAAAAAAAAAAAAAAAAAAAAAAAGGGCTCTTTGCCAGTTCTTCGGGGCCTTCGCAAGGATCTGCCTGCTCCTGGATTCTTCGTTCCAGCTTCTGAGGTCCCTCATAGCTTCTTCAAGGTCTTTTGTT